>NW_005871085.1:1740460-1757007 GCF_000147115.1 Myotis lucifugus
GAATCCCTTCTGGTCCTTCAGTACTTGCCTTAAGGCTTCACTCTTCTGGTGGGTGTTATAACACCCTAATCGTGCGGGGGACCACTGCTTTCGGTCTGTTTCCTCCTTTAGACTCTGAGCTGCCCGAGAACACACACGTGGTCTTCTCCGTGTCTTCCCCCGGACGTTCAGGGTCTCAGAGTCATGAAATGTTTACTGAAGGAAGCAAAAAACATGTGCCTGGGTCCTAGTACTGCCTTTGCCCGGGGTAAATGCTCCCCGAGTATTTGGGGCATGGAATGGTGCCATGTTGTTCAGCCTCCATTTCACAGATAAGAAAGCGGGGTCCAGAAAGATGAATTTTCTCAAGACTCCTGTTCGGGTGACACAGTGCTCCTGAGTTGCCCCGTTTCCTTGGGCGAGAAGGATCTGGGTGAGCAGTATGCTGCCTCCCTCTTCTTGAAGCCAGGGAGCCTGGCCATCCCTAGGACCCCGCCCTCTCCTGGCTCATCCACCCTTCCAGGGAGCGCTGAGCATTTGGTATTTTGCCTAAGGAGCTTGGCCTGTTACCTCACCCATAGGAGACACACCTTACGAGGTTCTGGAGGAGGGCGAGGCTGTTTGAGCATCAAGGGGGACCCAGCTGAGAACAGGGTAGCAGACTCTGTCTGGTTCCCTGGAACGGCTGCTGTGGAGGCCTTCTGCCTGGGCACTCCTGGCTTCTAGCAGGGTGGGATCAGAATTCGGCGACCCTCAGATTGCCTGGAGCATGAAAGGCTGTTGTGATAACCATGGCCTCCCAGACACCCTGGGCGGGCGCTGGCTGCAATGCTGCCTCACCAAGCGGGGGAAGGTGTCTCTTCAGAGGCTGTGGCTCCCCCGCACAACCTACAAATCATTTTTTTAATGAGTTGTCACTTGGACAATGGGGCTAAGTCTGGGCCCTGATTTAGTGTTGTTGCCTCCCCCTTCCATTTTTTTTTCTTTCTTTTTTTTTTCCCCCCCTCTCCTGCTTGCTTTCTTCTCTCTCCAGCCTCCACTTACTGGAAACAAAATCAGTGCATGAATGGCAGGGTGAGAGGGAGGCACAGAGACAAAGAGAAGGCTTTGTCTGGCGGTGAATTTTGATAGCATGTGGGTGGCGGGAGCGTGCAGACTTCCTTCATCTGCCTGTCACAGAGCTTGCCTGGTGTTGGAGGAGGAGAGATGGGTGTAACCCTCTGGCAATGCCTGGGTCCCCAATTGCAGAGAAGGGCAGAGTGGTAGCAGGTTGCGAGTTGGGGGAGGGCGGTGAGCAGAGTCTGGATGCTTCTGTTTTAAAGCAGTGAGCTCAAGCATGGATGATGCTGGGCTCCCCTCCTCATGATGCCCCACACTCCCACACCACTGTCGCTCGGTTTCCCAATATTTAGGGCACACTCACTCCTTCCTCCTCATGGATTAAACCAAACTAGAGAAGTGAATCCTCAGCCCCACCCCCATCTGCATTGCCATCTTTCTCATCATTACCGTCTCGCATCACCATCACCATCATAGCCAGCATTTACGTGTCACCTATTGCATGTCAGACGCCGCTAAAGTGCTTCTAAGTGTGACAGAATCTCCCATACAGTAGGTGCTGAATAGAAATGAATTGCAACAGGCTCTATTTCTACGTTGTTGATAACCTGTTGGGCAAGATGATACACCTCTCTGGGCCTCAGTTTCCTCGTCTGTCAGATGGAGATAACAGTGCTTCCTGCAAAGGGTTGTTGGAGGTTTCAATGTGTTAAAGCACATAAAATGCTTGAAAGAAGTCATGGGTTAGCGCACTGTTCCTGGTCCTGTTGGAGCACGCTGGTGGGCAGTATTGGATACTGGAAAAGGGGTGCATTTGGTGTGACAAACATTCTACCCACAGACAGCTTGCCCTGAGTGCCCTATAAGCACCTTCTTTTAAAACAAAATTTATTAAATATATTGGAGTGACATTGGTGAGTAAAATTATATAGGTTTCAAGTGTAGAGTTCTATAATACATCACCTGGGTATTGCACTGCGTGGTCGCCACCCAAAGTCAAGTCTCCTTTTAACAGCATATATTTGCCTCCAAAAACCATCATTTCATCATTTTTACTGCCTGCAGCCATAAATTTGCTTTTTTCCCTACATTCCACGTCTCACCCAGTGGCATCAGCCACCACCCTTGTCGGTGGATATGGGCTGCAGTGACCGTTTTCCTCTATTCTTCCCTCTGCCCTTAACACCCATCCCAGTCCCGGAGGGCCAGTACCATTGTTTTGCCCCTGGGTGTCTCTACTGAGGCTCCCTGCTGCCCACCCCGCCTGCCCAGCCTCCCTCAGGCTCCCCTCCTTCCCTTTGGAGCGTTGTGGCCACCTCCTCTCTAGCCTCTTGGCCTCTGCCTCCTCCTTCCCAGGCTGCCCTCTACCCAGGTAGCCCAGAGGGTCTTTCTGAGTCACAGATATAGCCCGTAACTCTTCTGCCAAACACCATTCAGTGAAAACAAGTGCTCAGTCATCAAAATGCATAGTGGCCATTCGCTATGTCCGACACCAGCCCAAGTCCTGAGCACCGGAGGGGATGGCTGGACACATTTGCCAAGAGGCCACTCCTTGATATTCACTGAATGAATGTTTGTCGTTTGCCTTCCCTGGGCCAAACACTGTGCCCTGCACGTGTCAGCTGGCTCCTTGATCCTACCTGTGAGGAAGGTATCACTGTTCCATGTTGCACATGAGGAACAGAAGCCCTGAGACGTCCACTGGCTGCCCAAGGCCACAGCCGGCATGTGTGGTAGAACCTCCATTCTGATGCCATGGTCTCTGAGGCTGAAGGAGTCATCCACTCACTGCAGCAGGCGACAGAGGACCCAGTGGGCCTGCTGGGTGCAGCCTCTACTACCTGTCCTGAAAGGGAATGAGGGGTGATGTGGGAGCTGTGGTGGGATTGAGTGTGAAGAATAGATCTCGGGCAATAGGGACAAAAATTGTATCTCCACCAGCCATGGGAGAGGAGCCTGGGCCAGGGGCAGAGAGCATGAGCTGGGGGTGGATTCTGCAGCCCCTGAGATCCAGATACCATATGCCAGGTGATGAAGAGGGACTGGGGCCAAGACAGAGTAGGGCAACTGGAGGAGGTAAGGCTGAGGATGAGGTAAACTGGGACATGGAGTAAGGCCATGGGTAGAATCTCCACCCTCCACTGTCAAGCTCTTTGCTTTTTACAGTAATTGCCTTTTAGTACCTGTGCATTGGGCAGTTGACTGGGAGTGTTGGGTTTCAGAATCCAAGAACATCCCATCCCTTGGTTCTCCCTTGGCGTGTGTCCTCGTCCTCCTCCCTCCTGCCCCCATCACTTGGCCTCAGCACTGCCCCTTGTGGCCTGCTGTCCAGTGCAGCCAGGTGGATACCAGCAACCCCAGAGAACAGCAAGCTTGGGTCATCAGGGACCAGCATGAAAACTCATTGCCACGCATTTCCTCCGTGTGATTGCCCAGAATGCTCTGAACTGCTTTGTGTTTGCAGGATGAAGCTTTGCTTCAGCAGTTTGTTTATTTCGAGAAAGGTGCCGGCTACCTGGTCTGCACTGGGCCCCAGGCTGGGTCCTGGTGACTCTGGGGAATAGGCAGGCTGGGGTGCCCTTGCCTGCTGTGGGGGCTTAGAACCTGGCTGCCCTGTGCCCCCCTGCCCATGTCCACCTAACTCAGCGGTGGCTCTCTGGAGAAGAGAGGCTCTGGACGATGTAACCTGCTGTGCTTGGAGCAGAGGTTCTGTGGAGGGGTGGCCAGGCCTGAGTGTGGGGGGAGGGGGGTCTGGTCCTAGAGCATGGTGCTTCCGGGTCCAGGCGCTGCCTGATGGGGAGTGGGCAGAGCCCATGAGGAGCCCATGCTCTGTGGCCTGTAGAAGGGACTTGGGTGACTTGTTGGCCCAGGCATAAAGCTCAGCAGGAGCAAATGGTGGCACCCTGCAGAGATAAGGGCTCAGGTGGGGGTTGGGGGAGTGAGGGTGCACAGAGCCATGCAGTCCTCAACTCCTGGCCTGGCCCTTCCTCACCCATCCTGCCCATGGCTGCTTTCCCTGCTGCTGAATGGCCCCATGAGCACCAACACCAGCAGGCCTTTCCTTGGCCACCTCCCTGGCACCTCTGCCTCTCAGTCCTGTCTGGGGGCTTTGTCTCTGCATGCTGCCCTCTGCTAGCTCACAGGGTTCCTCAGTTCAAACCCCAGATTCTTCATTTCCTGGCATTGTGACCTGGGGCAAGTTGTTTAACTTCAGGTTCCATATCCACAGGACAGGGGAGAGAATAGCTCCTATCTCCAACAGGGACTGTTAGGGATACAGCAGTCGACATAGAGCCATTGGAAAAGCACCACTTCAACACATCCCTGCCCCGTCTTACATGACCCTGTTGGAGTCCCTTTCCCCAACTTCCTTCATTATCTCCTCTGCATAGCCTGGCCCCATCCAGAATCCTCTCACTGCTCCCGCTGCTCATGGCTATCGGTCTCTGCCGCTGCCTCAGACCTCCTGGAGGACCGGGACCACATCGTGTTTCTTCTCCATCCCCCATAGACTCCCAGAATATCTCGTTCAGTGCTGGACCCTGCCACAGAGAAACACTGTTGAGTGGACTCATTTCCTTGCCTAACCAGTATTTATTGAGAATTTTTTTAATCCATCTATTGCTCATGATAAATAACCCAAAACTTAGCACTTAAAGCATTAAACATTTCTGACTCAAGGTCGCTCATGAGACTGCAGTCAAGATGTTGAACAGGGCTGTGGTCATCTGAAGACTCGACTGGGGCTGGAGGACCTGCTTCATGGCTCCTCACATGCCTGGCATGCCAATGCCAGCTGTTGGCTGGGACCCAAGTTCCTCCCCACATGGGCACCTCCACAGGCTGCTCGAGTACCTCCTGATATGGCAGTTGGCTCCCCTGAGAAATTGATCCACGAGAGAGCAAGGTGGAAGCATGTTTTGTTTTTGTTTGTTTGTTTTTATGACTGAGCCTCAGAAGTCACACTGTCTTTTCCATGGTGTCCCATTCGTTACACAGGTCAGCTCCATTCAGTGTGGGAGAACTGTCTAGGGTGTGAACACTCAGAGGTGAGGATCACAGGCTACCACCAGCACCTACCATGTGGTGAACTGATTTTTCTGTACTGTTCACTGCCGAACATGGAGCCGCAAAGCTCACAGGTTCACAGGGATTCGTGGGACGCTGGATGGCTCAGGGCTTCTGGCAGGGCACCTGCCACTGTGGGAGGTTGGAATGCTGGCCAGGTTGGTGGCCTGGAGTTTCTTAAAGACAAAGAGGCCCCTCAGGATTAAGACCCAGGATCCTATTCTCTTGCATCAGTGCCTTTATCCTGCTTCCTCACTCATTCAACCAACACTCAGTCGCACCTACCTGCCCTCTTGACTGCTGTGCATGGCTGCATCTGTTTTCCCAGTCAGACCTGTCAGAAGAGGGGCTGTGTCATTACAGGAGGTAATGGATGCTCTGGCCCTGCAGGTGTGCAGGTGCTTGCTGCACAGCCACTGGCACAGGTGCCACCCAGGGGAGATTCTGATGCCCACTTTCTTTTTGATCTGTCTGCAGAGGTTGGGCCCTTGCTCCTCTTCGCAAACACACCCAGACCCCCTGCAGGAAGCATCAGCTCACCCCATTTAATGCCCTGAATGGGGCTCTGATCTGTGCAAGCTGTCTTTTGCACACACCCCCCTGCAACCTCCCACCTGTAGGGGCTAAGTGCCCGGAATCCTGGCTTCCCGCCCATGCCGCCCACATCCCACTTGGGAGCCTTCCCCTGCTAATCAGGACCATTAGAGGCCTCCTAATGCCACCTGACCTCAGGCCTGTGATAGGCCCTAAGCCCTGCCCATGCATTATTAACGTGCGGAGAGCACGAGAGAGCCGCTTGGATGCATTTCACCCCCTGTCCCCCGTGCATTCATGTGCAGCATTTGTATCATCCCTCTGTGGCCCAACGCCCCCCTCTAATCTGCCCTGGGGTGAGTGCTGATTGGGGAGCTGGTTCTCTGGGTACTGGTCACCTGCAGCAGGAGGAGCCAGCAGCATTGATACCAGGGATGCCAGACTGGGCAGGCCTGGCATGTGCAGGTCCGGAAGGGGAATAGGTTCAAAGGTCAGCTCATCTCCTCACGCTGCAGGGAAGGGGCCCAAGGCTCAAGGAGGGAAGGATTAGATGTTCAAGGTCATAGTGAGGGAGGACAGAGGCCCCCACCACTGAGTCCTCCTTGAACTGAGCCTTGTTAGCTCTGAGGCCTTAGACAAGGCCTCCCCACGTGGACAGAGGGGAATTCTGTGCAGGAGCGTCCTTCCTGGCCTCCCAAGGGGCCCCAGGAGAAGGTAAGGTGAGAGCTCCCTATCCCACAGTTGCATTTCCTGAGGTTAAAACTGCTCATCCCCGAAGGGCTGTAGGACATTGGCCTGGTCAGTCACCCTTTCTTGGCCTTGGTGTCCTCATCCGAATGTGACCACAATGATTCCTGCCTCCCTGCCTCCCTCCCCAGGCTGGCGTGAGGCTCAAGAGCAGCAGTGGATGAGGGGGACACTGAAAACTCACGGGGCATTTCAATTATGTCGAAAGCAAGAACAGAGCTCCTTCCTGGTCCCCAGCACCTTTCAACACAGAGTAAGCTATTGGGCTGGATGACTGCAGTTAAGTTGAAATAATGAGAGGAATGGGGACAGTGGCTGTGAAGCCCCGAGGATTATAATATTCAGGAGGCCTGGTCTCAGTCCAGCCCTGTTACTTACAAGCTAGTGATTTCAGTCATGGCCCTTCTTCTCCCTTGCTTCTCTTCACTTTCTGCTTCTGTAAAATGTGTAGGGCATTGGGAGGGAGGGGTTAGAACTCCTCTAAGAATATCCCAGCTCTAAAGTCATTGGGGGCTCATTCAGACTAAAAGGTAAATGACTAAAATCAGGTCCTTTTGAACAGCAAGTTGGGGAAAGGGATCAGAGTCCTGGGAAGTCCTGGGACCTGGAGGTAGAAGGAGCAGACGAGGGTAGTGAGGATAAGCTTTGCCAACTGTCTCTTCGCTCCTGGGGGCCAGTGCCTACTCAGTTTCTTTCCCATTTTGCAGACAAGTAAGCTGATTTATGGAGAGTGGAATGAGTTGCCTCAAGTCACAGAACCAGGATGAGGGATAAATGGGCCTCAGCCCACCCAGTCCCTGAAACGTAGTGTCGGAAGTAAATGGCAAGGAAGGGAAAGGGGCTGCCAATGGCTGACCACCCCTGACCTCTGTGGGTTCTCTGAAAAGTGTGTCCCGTCCAGGATCTCATTTCCTTCCCGTAGTCCTGGGAGGTGGGTGGGTTTATTATCTCCATTTTACAGATGGAGACACCGATGCTTGGGCAAGTGAGCCGAAGCCCTGAGGGTGGTGGAGCCAGTGGCCTGATTTTCCTTGTTCCTGGATAGCTGAGCGGGGAGGGGCAAATGTGGCTGCAGCAGCCAGAGGAGCCCTAGTCAGTGTGGGGGGCTGAGACTGGGAGCGAGACTATAGAGTCTCACAGAGGCAAGTAAGCGGCCTGCAGCAGCTGCCCTCTATGCAAACGTGGCAGAGAAACTCCCTGCTTCCCCTCCCTGTGACCCCACACTGCGCCTTGTGACACCTTCACCGCAGCAGCTGCCCTCACTCTAGGCCTTGAGTCCCAGACCACACCAGTTCATGAGAGCCGTGCCCGCCCCCAGGTGAATTCCCCGAGTCCATCTGGAGGCAGTCACCGCCCTAGCAGGTCTGGCTGAAGAAGGCAGAAAAGGCTGGCCCTTGAAGCCAGCCCTGCGGTCAGGTGCCATCAGAAGCATCCCCAGCCACATGCCGTGTCACTTCCGGGCCCAGTCTGAGCCTGTCAGTGGGGGATTGGATTAGAGAGAGTCCCTCACCTATAGA
This sequence comes from Myotis lucifugus, assembly GCF_000147115.1. NCBI lineage: Eukaryota > Metazoa > Chordata > Mammalia > Chiroptera > Vespertilionidae > Myotis > Myotis lucifugus. The sequence goes on from NW_005871085.1 coordinate 1,748,365, forward strand.
GACAAGTCCAGCCTTACCCATCACCGAGGTGCCCGGACACCTCGCCCTCTGCCCTGCCCCTGTGCCTTTGCTCCTCCTGTTTCCTTCCCCCTTCCCCCCTCCCCCCTTCCCCTCTCACCCATGCTGACACCTCGGCAGAGCCAGCCTACATGCCCGCCTGCACTGAGTGCCCCATCCCTTGGTGTCCCCCGCCATTACAACACCGCTCCTGCCTCTGATGAGTGTCCACTCCCCACCAGGCTGGGCACTGCCTGGGTCGAGGCTGATGGATTTGTGTCTGGCTCTGGACTGAGTGCTTTACACACAGATTTCACTGCATCCTCACCACCTAGAAGGTAGGGGCACTTCTTGTTCTTACTTTACAGATGGAGACGGTGCTCAGAGAGGTCAAGTTACTTGCCCGAGGTGACACAGCTCCAGGTGGGAGAGTTGGGATAAGGAGCTGGGAGTCTGTCTGCAGACCCCGTAGCTGGGAATAAGACTGGCTCTGAAGCCATTGGGGCCTCATTCAGACTAAAAGGTAAATGACAAAAAGCAGGTCCTTTTTGAACACCAAGGTGGGGAAGGTTATTCAGAGTGCTGGGAGGCACACGGGACCTGGAGGTAGGAGGGGATGAGCCTTTTGTTACTATGGCCAACAGAGCACAGATGTATTAAGACCAGTAAGTGTCAGATAAATGTTTGCTCAAGGACTAAGACAGTGGGGCTCCCCTGCAGGCATGCTACAGCTCTGGGCACTGCCCTCCTTACCCCGTGTGCTCCCCAGGCACAGGCCGGGCCTCCAAGGTGCCACTCGCCGTGCGCGGGGCTTTGGCTCAGGAACACTCCTCCCAGCAGTGTTATGGGCTCAGGGTGGTTAGACCCACTTTGCACAAAGAAAACTGAGGCCCAGTAAGGGGTGATCAATGGCCCAGCAGCACCAGCAGGAAGTAGGAGGAGGCCTCTGTACCAAAGCCATCGGCTGCCTCCGGCCTGAGGTGAGGAGGTGAGGGTGGCACAGGGCAGTTGGCCAACTGCACCTCCTCCCCCCACACCCACCCCCGTCTCTGAGAAGAGAGGAAACACCAGGCTGTGGGGGATTCCTCTGCCGGCGCCGCACCCCTCGGCCACTTCCTCTGGATACTCTCGTTTTCTTTGTCACTTGTTTTAGTTTCTGCTTTTCTTCCCTCGTTCCTTTTTTTCACAGCTACTTTCATTTCCGCCTGTCAGTGTCTCCCCCACCCCACCCTCACCCATCCTTTCCGCTTGGCCCCCCATTGCCCTCCTACCACCTTGGGATCCCCAGTGGCCTGGCCTGCCTGGGCCTCAGTTCCTGTTGGGGTCCTGGCTGGGGTGGGGGTCAGGGGTCCCTCTTCCCTGCAGTGGGAAAGCCGAGGTGGCTCTCACCTGGAGAGGCTAGGCAGGGGTTGCGAGTCCCCCAGCCTCTCTGGCCTCAGGCTCCTCATCTGTGAAATGAGTAAGAAAATCAACCTCAGAGCATGGGAGGAGAAAAAGAAATGACACATGTGAAGCTCAAATAACTAGTATTTAGAAAAACTCGGTAAGTCCCAGTCTGTGTCTTCAGGATCTGCCTCCGCGTTCCGTCTCCTAGGGCTGTGTCCATACCCAACACCTCTTCCCTGGGCCCACACCTGGCCAGAGGCAGAAATTGCCACCCGTGCCTCTTGCACTGAGCACCAAGGCCTGCAGGGAGACAGTCTGAGAAAGGAGGAGTGCACGGTCAGCTGTGGCCTCTGGGTCAGTACAGCTCTCTACCCAGAGCAGGAGTCTCCTCCACCACGCCCAGCACATGGGCCTCCTTCCTTGCTGACCACCAAGGGCCAGTGGCTTGGTCCTGCCCAGGGCAGCCCATCGAGTGTCAGACAGCTCTGCTAGCTGGAAAGTTATTTCCTCTAGTGAGCTGAGACGGGCCTGCCTTCACTTCCATTCCCAAAGGGACCGCTCTCCTCTCCCCCTTTGTTTCAATGTTTGAACAGTGCACTTGGGCAACTCCAGACTTGCCGTAGTCCCTCAGCCCCAGCCGAGGGGCACTATAGCAGAATGGTTAAGCTCTTGGACTCTGGAGCCCAGCTCCCTCAGTTCAAATCCTGGCACGGCCCCTTGCTACCCATGTGACACTGTGACCTCTGTGCCCCAAAGAGGGCAACTGTTGGACTTCTGTGAGCAGATGTATAGCACCCTGGCATAGTGTAAGCACTTGGTAAATTTCACCTGCTACCATTATTCTTGTTCAAGACCAAACATCCACGATTCTTTTTTTTAAATCGAGGTATAATTGACATAACATTTTTTAGTTTCAGGTATACAACATGATTTGGTATTTATATAAGTTGTGAAATGATCACTACAGTGCATCTAATTAATATCTGTCACCATACATAGTTACACTTTTTTTTTTCTTGTGATGAGAACTTTAAAGATCTACTCTCAGCAACTTTCAAATGTGCAATACAGTGTTAACTACAGTCACCATTCTGTATATACATCCCCAGAACTTACTCATCTGGTAACTGGAATTTTGTACCTTTTGACCATCTTTCCCCAACCCCTACCCCTCGCAGTTATTAACAGCAAACGACACCATTCCCAGATCCCTTCCGAGCTGTGGTGGCTGCTGGGTTCTACAGGGCAATTTCCCTCTTTCAACTTGCAGACATGTGTGAGACATGAAAAGAAAAAGTTTAGGTTTCAAAATATGAAAACAGCTGATCAAAATGCTCAGTTTAGTTAACACAGTCACACGTGATTGTTCGGTTGTTTTTTGTGAAAATGGCCTCCCTCTGGGGGTCCCAGGGTTTCGCTTTGCCGAGGTTCCCGTCACGACGATTCTGAGAAGTTGGAGCCCATCGTCAATCTTAGGAGTTACTCGTGGCAAACAATTTCAACAGCAAAATTATTTTTTTAAATCAAGTTTTATTCATTCAAAGAATATATTCTGAGTGGGATGTGTTTTATATAACGTGGGAGAGAGGCCACCAAAAGTCACAGCGCCTGTGTCTGAAAACGGCCCTAAGATAGGCCACTTCGTCTCTAGGGCCCTGGCTCTTCACTTGCAGATGAGAACAGTACACCTGCCTCTCAGGGCTGTGCAACCTCGCCTGGTCTCGGGTGTGTCTGCTGGTCTTTTGAGGACTGTTGGGAGAAGGGACAGAGGCCTGGCGACCCTGGCTTCCCACACAGACCCTGGCTTGTTCGCTTTATTTACTGGTACTGTTTATCTGGATCTTGGGTCCAGGCAGCAGGACCATCAGCAGCAGATAATGGTTTGGGCTTTGGGTGGTTCTGAGTCTCTCAGTCATTCCTCTGCTGCTGCGTCAGGCAGTTCGCACAAGCCCTTGAAGTCAGCCGACCCTCCGTGGCAGTAGTAGGATTCGGCCGGGAGAGATACCTCTGCTCTCTCACCTCTTGGCAGCTTTTTCTCTAAGGAGCCACCATCTCTTGATATTGGGAGAGGCTTGTGCCGAGTGGGGAAACACCGACATTCACAGGTAGAGCATTGCTGTCCCTCCTGAATGTTCTTGGTCCAGGGATGCCATTGACAGTGTGAGTGGTGCTTCATATATGCCCACTCTGCCTGGGGCGGGCTGTTCCATACAAAAAGGGTAGAAAACACTGAGTCCTGGATTCCAGTCCTCATCCACTTGCTGTGGGACTTTGGACAAGTCACTCGGCCACTCTGAACTTGAGTTCCCTGCTCTGGTAACGGGGAAACAAACAGCTGGCCCACCCCTTCCCTGGGCTGATGTGAGGCTGTGGGTCAGAACGTTCTGTGGACCGTCATTGGGAAGCTGCAGGCGGAGATGCTCGTGCTCTGTCTTGGTGTGAGGACCTGCTTGAAGCCCTTCACTGACTTCTACTCGCCCAGCCTGACTCCCACTCCCACCTGCCCAGGCTTGGGGGTCGCCCCATCGAGGAACAGAGCTGTCCCACCTGAAATGGCGCTCAGGGTCTCTGATAAGACCCAGCAGGTGACCTCAGTGCACCAGGGGTCAGCACCTCTGTTTGCACTCATAAATCCAACAGCTCCCCCTTATCCCTCGAGAGAAGCCTTTAAAAGTAGAATAAGGCAAAACTGAATTATCACCAGGAAAAAAAATGCATCTCACAGATTAGCTAAACATAGTCATTTCTACTGTTCCCTCCTGCACATGCCCATAAACAAAGACAGGGGTTTGTTACACCAGAGAAGGCCTTTTAAGTGATCCTGGGGAACCAGCCTTTGCCAACTGAAACCAGAGAGGTTCAGTGACTTGCCCAGGCTTGCACAGGGCGTGTGTGTGGGCTCAGACCTCTGATTCTTTACGTGGCACCAGATGCCTCATGCTTCACACCTCAGTGCCCGGGCTCTGCTCCCTTTGCCCGTTACCGGCTCCCAGACTGTGACGTCAGCTCAGAACAGGACACCTCCCATCTCCATAGTATTCCTGAAAGGGCCAGGGAGGGTGGGTGTGGCCAAGTGTTCAGGAACCTCTTGAGTGATCGGGGCAAGGCTCTGCTCTCAGGTCCTCAGTTTTCCCATCTGCAGAATGGTGCCCTAGATGGGCATTTGTATCCTCTGTACTTGGCAGCAACCGTAACGCCTGTCCTACTGTTCATTCTGTTCCAGGCTTCACATGGGAAGGCAGCCCCCTTCCCCCAGGGGAACCAGCCTCAGCAGCTCTCCTCAGGGAGGATCTCGGGGACAGTGTTCTGGTGGGGTGAGAGCACAGTAGGCATGCTTTCTGCCTCAATTGTATGTTTGTGTTGTAGACTAAATGTGTTCCCACAAACTCGCCTAATAAATGTGATGGCATTAGGAGGTGGGACCTCTGGGAGACGATTAGATCACGTGAGTGGAACCCTCATAAAAGGGGTTAGTGTCTTTCTAAAGGGGACTCAGAGCTCCCCTGTCCCTCCCACCATGTGAGGACACAGCCAGACGATGGCCAACTATGAACCAGGAAGTGGGTTCTCAGCAGACACTGAATCTGCCAGTTCCTTGATCCTGGACTTCCAGCCTCCAGAACCGAGAGAGAAATTTCTGTTGTTATCAGCCACGTGGTCTGTGGATCTCTATTACAGCCGTCCGGGCACTACGGCAGTTTGCTGACTGAGAGTGGCTTTGGAAGGTGACAGTGGATGGTGGTGGAAGGGGGTGCAAAAGTCTACCTCAAGGGGGTGCATACTTCCTAATGCTACTCCTTGCCCATTGGGGAGGGTGATCTGAGTTTAGGCTGCCCCGGGGCTGCTGTGACCCCAGGCAAAACCACAGGCTGCATTTACTGGTGTAGAGGTGGGTGGTGACATCCCAAGGAAGTAGGAAGAGCTACCTACTCTCCATCTCTAACGCCAAGCTGCTAGGAGGGTCAGAGTACCCCGCTGGCCACTCATTCCTTAGCATGAACTGCTTAATCAGATTCCTCGCCAACCGTGGCCAGGAGGAACTGCAGGAGAGCTGTACCCACACTCTGAAAACTGTGCTGAGATGTTCCACTGCTGAACTAGATTGATAGCTGTCGCTTCCTAATTTGTATCGAAGAACAACATTTATTACTTAGAATTTACTTTACATTTTTCTCCCATTGGCTTTTTTTTCAGCTCCTGGCACGAGCTACTGCTTGGCTGTTAATGAGTACGCCAGGCAATAAAATGAGATGTACAAGTAGAAAAAAAATTAATAAGAATGATCAGAATCAGCCAATTCTGCTGAGTTTTGCAGCATATTTTTATAGTGGATGTGCGTGTGTGGTGTGAGCACTTTTCTGCTAGTAAAATTGTTCCCAGTTCATGTGATGAAGCCAGAAATTTAGCATTTCATGGAGTTCCCTCTAGAATTCCGTTCTACGACTTCCAGCTATGGCAATGGGGTGAGGATGGAGATGGTGGCCAAGAGAGGGGGCCCTGGGAAGGGATGGGATGCCCAAACTCAGGCCTCATTTCTCACACACCACCCCCACCCCATCCAAGGCCATCAAGGCCTGTGTCCCCTCCTCCCTTCACTGCTAACAACCTTGCCTTACCTGGATTTCTGCAGCTGCTTCTAGCTGCCACCGCCAAGCCCCTCCAATCTGTTCTCCACAAACCTTTCAAAAACACAAACTTGGTCACATCATCCCACCCCCAAAAAATCCTGTAATAGCTCCTGTGGCCTCCAGGGTTAAATGCCAAATTCCTTTAGAGTAGCTGACAAAGGCCCTCAGGATCCTCAGGATCTAGTCCCGCCCTTCCCTGTCTTCCTCTCCACCTCCAGGCTGAGCCTCGGGCCCTCTGCAGACGGGGTTCCCTCTTCCTAGAAAGCATTGAGCTTAACCTCCCTCCCCCTAACTGGCAGGAACATCCATGGCTTCACCTATAGCTCCTTCATATCAGGGCTTGAATTGGGCAAGCCAGGACTGGATGAAAACAGTTCTTTCTAGATGAACCCAGAGCTGTTCTTACTACTAGAATAGACAAATAGAACCCACCAGTGAATGAACCATCTGACTTGTGAGATGTCCCATAGGTCCCTTCAAGAGTTGCTGTCTGGGGCCTGGGAGCAGCCCCAGGGGCCTGATCAGAGGTGGGGTTGGGAGCACCTCAGGTTCATCTTGCTGATGATGGAATTCCCTGGCTGCTCTGAGGATGAGCAGGGGAGGCAGAGGAAGGGCAAGATGGCTTGGAAGGGACATTGGCTGAAGCCAGAGCCAAGTCTTGTCTGAGAGAGCCTGGGCCTCTGGAGTGGCAGGTGGCTGAGCCCCATTACCCTCCAAAGTCTGAGTCCTTAAGGGACTGGGAATAAATTGCCTTCCATGTTCTTGGCCTGTGCAACTTAGGGAAAGAGACAGCCTGGCCTGATGGAAAAGATTTGGGAGATGGAAAACTGAGGTACAGGAAAGAAAAATGCCTTGCTTAGGCTGCCTGAGCTTATAAACGAGTAATTCCCATGCACAAAGGAACTGCTGTTTGCTCAAGGTAAAGGTGAAAACTGCAGGCAAAAGGGGCTTCTTTCTCCACCTCCCTACCCACGATTTCCAACTTAGAAAAAGCCTAAATCATCAATGAAACCTCCCTATTGTTCTACACCCTACAAGTTCCAACCTCTGTGCCTTTATCCTTTTGTTTTGTTGTGTAATGCAGTTCTCATACTAAACAACAAATTCTGTTTGGCCAAAGTCTCCCCATCCTTCAAAGCTCAAATGACACCCTTTTCTCCTCCATCTCCTGCTCCTCCTCCTCCAGGAAATCCTCTGGGTGTCCGGGGCTCTGTGCAGCTGCCATCATGCCTGCTGCAGCACAGTCTGAGCCCTCCATCCAGCTGTCTGGCCTGGTCCTCACCATTATCAAGGGTGTGTTTCTTATCAGTCTCACTTGGCCATGGGCTCTTGCTCTCCTGACCTCTGCGTAGGCCCTAGTTTCATCATGTCTAGTTTCAGCCAAGAGAGAAGTAAAACATGTACCTCAACTCCAAGCTGAAATATTCTGGAAATTTCTCTGTTTCCCTTTGGTCTTACTTGGCTCCCACTGATCTGGGGGTGGGTCAAGGTCTTATGGCCATAATTGCAGCACATGCCTGTGTGTGTGTGTGTGTGTGTGTAAGAGGGAGAGGGAGAGAGAGAGAGAGAGAGAGAGAGAGAGAGAGAGAGAGAGAAACAGGAGGGAATGGGAGGGGAGAGGGCTCGTGACAGGCCACACATGCCATGTTTCTGTTGCAAGGTGAAAGTGAAACAACCCTTATTCCCCATCAGCTAACATTCCTGGGCAGCCCTCTGTGGGATACCAAGCTCGGGTGCTGGGGCAGGTCAGCTGTTCAGATCCCAGCTGGGCTCAATCTCTGTTACCTACAATGAGAGCTACCAAAGTCCTTGAAGTTTCACTAATAATTGTAACAACAACTGCAAGCATTGTGGGCATTTTCCCTGCCAAGCGCTTTATACATGTTATCTTCATTCTCACAACTACTTGAGGTGGATGCCATATTAGTCCCGTTTTACAGATGAGGAGACTGAGGCTCAGAAAAATTCCATGCCATTGCAAGCAGGGGTGCAGATCCACAGCCAGTCTGTCTGGCCCCCAAGCTTACACTTATCTCCATTTCCCAAGAACATCCATAGGCCCAGGGACCTGGACTCTTGGGTGTTAAGATCCTGGCTCTGCCACTGGCTTCCCTATACTGCACATTCAGTGCACCAGGCCTCAGGTCCGGCCTCTTTCAAGTTGACCAGATGCCGCTGAAGGGCCTTGTCAACCATCCTGTGCTGAGAAGTTGTTCTTGAGTGATTCTGAATTTTCTGAGGCTAAGATGTAATCATTTGGATTCTGTGTTTCCCAGATTCTGACCATAGACTGGATCCTGTGACCCCCATATTCTCTGATCTTCACTCGAATGTGGGCTCCAAAAGGGCATACACACCTGTCCATGTGTGCCCTGCTTTATACCAGGGCCCATCAAAGCCAGTGCTTGGTGTGCACTAGGCTCTCAGTCAATATTTGTGTAATGAATGATTGGCACACCCTCACTTCTGCCTCTCCCCACAGTCAGCAGCTAGAACCCACACTCTGGCTGGGTGAGCAGACGAGCCCTGAATCAGCAAGCATCCCACTTGTCCTCTGCCCTGCTTGGCCACTAAGCAGCAACATGACTCCAGGAGAGTCACCTAACCTTCTCTGAGCACTAGATGAGCAGTC
>NW_005871085.1:1757277-1795104 GCF_000147115.1 Myotis lucifugus
CCTCTGCTGAAATGTCAGCTCCTTGGAACGCATCTCCTTAGAGAAGCCTTCTCTGCGTCTCAACTCAAACATCTCTTCTGGTCACTTTCTCTTCTCCAGGTTGTTCATTTATTTCATAGTATCCATCACTTGTCCACCGTTAACCTGTTTTCCCAATTAGAATTTAAGCTCTAAGAGGGCAGGGGTTTTGTTTGCCTGATTCAGTGCCTAGACCAGTGCCTGCCACATAGTAGGTGCTCAATAATATTTGATGAAGGAAGCAGAAGGGCAAAAGCTTCATGAGCTGCCCTGGCCCAGACACCTCCGACCAATTTGTAGTCCCCAGACATTGAGCCACTTGGGGCAGCTCTCTGCCCACGGGTTGACTCAGCCTGACCTCCCATGAGGCCCAGACACAACTCTGGGCGCCTCCACCATGGGAAAGTACGACCAGAGGGTGTGCCCCGAGAGAGCAGGACGTAAGGCAACTAGCCTTCCCCAAAAGAGGAAAACACAGCGGAGGCTTGGGGGAGCTGGCTGTGTTCTGTTGACGTAAGAGTAGTTGCTAAATAGACATACCCATTTTCCATGATGTGCTGCTTGAGGTCTGGTGTCTGTTGCTGGTACTCAGCCAGCCAGAGAAGAAGGAGGATCTATGTCTGAGAGTTGGGGAGAGGAGTGAGGAATTATATGTCTGACCCGGCGTGGCCTCCTGAAACTGCTTTGCTCACATCTCCCCATCCTGTCTGCACCCCTCTTGGGTCTTCACTGCCCATGAGAGAATGCAGCCTCTCAGTCTGGAATTCATGGCTCTCTGTGACCCAGCCCAGCCCAGCCCAGCCCAGACCTCCAACCTGCTTTCTCCCAACTCTCCTGCAGAAGGGCTCAGCTGCAGCAGGGTCCAGGAGCTATTGCCCCAGTGCACTGTAGCCAGTCCCCTCACCAAGCTTTACTGGCGCCATCCTGTCTGCCCCAAATGCCTGCACTGCTCCTCTTCCAGGAAGCCCTCCCTGACCACAACTACTCATGAGACCTTTCCCCCATCTGGGCCCCGTCAGCTCTCCTGTCCTTGCCTACATCTAGGGGATGCTTGAGAATCTGTATATTCACATGGTGGGTGCCCCAGCCTGTGGGAAGCCCTGTAAGCAGAGTTGGGGGAGAGCTTGGGTAGGGCAGTACCCTCTTCCATCCTGGCTTGACCAAATGAAGTAATAGGCATGGATGTGCCTTGCAAACTGTAAAGCCCTGTTTTGCCTTAGTCCAGGCCTCTTTATGTCTGGCCTGGACTCTTGCACCAGTGCCCCCCGGGGGCCTCCCTGCCTCCAGTTCACCAGACCCGTCTAGCTTCCCTGCTGAGCCCACAGGGGGTCTTTCTGAAACATGGACCTGATCAGTTTCCTTTACTAATGACCTCTCCTTGCTGGTAGGTTCTGACCCAACAAGCCTGTCCCCTGCTTTGAGATGCTCCTCATGCGTCCCCACCTCCTTGCCTTTGCTCAAGTCATTCCTTCTGCCTGGGATGTCTTTCCATCTCCCTCTTGTCCTCATTCTATTAGACCTTTCTCTTCCTTTGGAATTCCTGGCCCCTCCAGGCACACCCAGCTGCTCTGGGGGCCCATCTTTGTGTGGCGACACCTCCCAGCTGCATCTCTGTCCTTATTTATTTGCGTAGGTGCCTCCCTGGGGTCGGCTTGGCGTAGAGAAGTCAACCTTCTCCTGGTGGGTGGTTTCTCCAGGCGGATGGTGCCGTCTACTGAGGCTGTTCTATGTGCCAGGCCTGGCGCTTTATATGCTTCCATTTATCGAAACCCAGCTACAGTCCTAAGGGGGGGAAAAAAGGTCTTCTTCCCTATGGTAGGACCGAGGCCCAGAGATGCTAAGGCCATTGCTAGAGGTCACACAGCAGCATGTGAAGAGCTAGCTGGCATGGGGCCCTGGTCAAGCTGACTTCGTAGTTATCCTCCATATTACATGCCTATACGGAGGTGAAGACACCGGATCTCTTTCCAACACATGACTATTAATAAAACTTCTTAGGGATTTTGCTTGCCTTTTTTTTCTGTCCAGTTCTTCATGCCTCCATGGGTTCTTCCCTCTCATCCTGACAAGCAGCTGGCTGGTGTACAAGGGGCCACCTCCTCCTCCCTGTTCCTCCTTAGGGCTGCTGTGGGTCCCCTCCAGGTCCCCTGGACTCAGGCTCCAGAACAGGGTAGGTCAATGCTTCTCTCCAGGACTCCTCAGAGAGCCGGGGCCACCCTGTGCCACATCTGTCCCAAGCCTCTTCCCAGCCCTGACATCCAGGCCACAGATCAATAAACCTGTCTCCTGCTCCTCTCTCTCAACCATCTGTTCTCCTGGTGGTCCCCAGGGAGTCTGCCAGGCTGGCTTCAAGCTCCCAGGTCAGAGAGAGGAAGCTATTTTGGGACCATCTGTTTGAGGGGTGCCTCTGGCAGGGGTTCCACAGCGGAGGGAGGCTGCCCAGCAGTGGGAGGCTGTCAGGAGGGGACAGCAATTAGAGAATGAGAGCCACCTTTATCTTTGGGCTCAAGGCCGTGATGTGCCAGCTCTCCCCAGACTCGGGCAGACTGGTCAAATCCCAGCCCTGGCTGCATCTTGGACGTGACACCGGGCCAGATGGTGCTGGAGGAAGCGGGGAAGACAGTCTGAACCTCCCTACCCGCCCCCCCCCACCCTTTTTAAAACACATACACACACCCATAAAATTGGGTTGCCAGTGACAACCTGGCATATCATCTTCTTTTTATATTATTCTTAGTCCCTCTGTTACCATAGCAACTGAACAATGCTTTTAAATATAGCAGTTAATTTCTTCAGCTCCAGCAACAAAGTTCTGGTGCTGTCCAGAAGGCCAGAGGCTGGTTTCTTTCCTGGGCAAAGCCCTGCAAACTCATCTCACCACCTGTCCGCCCAGAGCGGGAGCTGGGCTGTGTCCTGCGGCTGCTCTCCAGCGTCAAGCGGGTGTAGAGAGAGCCTGGGTTCTGGAATCAGGGCACCTGCAGTATCTCCCCCGACCCCTGCCCCTGAAGCCTTGCTTTTCTCTCTGAACCTCAGTGTCTTTATCTGGTTAATGGGGGTGACGGTATCTACTTCACAGATGGAGAGAAGGCTTCCAGGAGCTAAAGGAGGCAAAAGTAGCACCTGGGAAACTCAGCAAATGCATCTGTGCTTCTGGTCCTTTCTCCTTCCCCTCCCCCTTCCTTCCCTCCCTTCTTCCTTTCTGTCCTTACTGCCCGCTCTCTTTTGCATTTTTCTCACTCCCTCCTCCCTACTGCCTTGAATTATTGATGTTAAATTCCCAGCCAGTAACATCAGAGGGTTAAAATCCATAACCAGCCTTCCTCTAGCCTCCCTTTGGATCGCCCTCCCTCCGTGGGCTGGTGAGCTCATCAGAGTCATCAATCATACATCATGGCTTGAGAGCCCAGGCCTCTGTGGTCCAGCGCTGAGCAGCCCCAGGCAGAATGCGGCCTGGGCAGGTCTTCTGGAAGGGCTGGGCTGGCTCTTTAGCCTTGGGCAGAGGAGGCACCTCAGTGTGAGCTGATCTGAGAAGCAGGCTGACAGCCTGTGGAGGGACACAGAGCGCTCCCTGGCCCAGTGGCGAAGGGGTCCTTTCCAGGTGCCCTCAGCTCCCATTACCCTCCCACCAGCAACCTGCACCTCTCCCAGACCCTCCCTCGCCCTCAGCTCCCACCACCTTCCCACCAGCATCCTGCACCTCTCCCAGACCCTCCCTCAGGCTCCCCACCCACTTCTCTGCATTCCAGAGCTCAGCATGGCAGGCTCTCAAACACAGGAAGCAGAGTGTCCAGTGCTCAGAAGGGAAGCGTGGCATGCTGCCTCCAGGTAGTGAATTCCCTGTCACTGGACAATTTCACTCTCTGGGGGCCGGATATTGTAGAGGGATTATAGTACCAGGTTACAAATTGAATAAACTCTTGTCTTAGCCTGTGATTACATAATGGGAACAATAATATTAAAATCACCATGTGATTTTGCAGAGCCTTAGGTACTGATTATCATCCCCATTTACCAAAAAAAAAAAAAAAAAAGTTAACTTGTCCAGGGCTATTAGGCTGGTAGAGAGGCGGACTGGATCTGTGGTTTTCCCTTCCCCGTTATTCTTCAAATCCTGTTTTCCTGGCTGGACGCTGCACGGGGACATTGCTGGAGCGGTGGCTGAGACAGTGCGACCATGCTGAGCCCAGGCTGGCGGCTTGGAGCTGTGCCGGAGCCAGAGGCTGCTCCCCGGGAGCTGTCCTGGGAGCTGTCGATCCTGTTCAGGGGCCTGGCAGACACAGGCGGAGAACACGCGCTCTCAAAGCCGTGCGAGCCCTGCACAGGGACTGATGCTCTGGGCTCCAGGCCAGGCTCAGCGGGAGGGAGCCGTGCAGGAGCTGCGTGCTTCGCAAGCCCACTGTGGGCCACGGGCCTGTGGGCATTTTGCACTCACTTTATTAAACCCTCCCACAGCTCGCAGGATGGCACAACATCCAGTTTTCACAGATGCTCAGCTGAACTTGTCAAGGTCACACAGCTCAGCAGTGGAGGGACCACATGTGTCTGACACCAAGGCACCACTGACATCTGTGGGAGGTGGCAGGGGAGGGAGCAGTCTGCCATGCCTGGATGACTGAGGATCTGACTGTCAGTCTCCATTGACTGAGGCCAGTATGGGCAACTGGAGAGCCAGGAGGTGGTGGTGGCTGAAGGGGGCCGGCTCTGGCCCTCAACCCCAGAGAGCTGCCTGTTGCTCCCCCACCGCCCCTGGAAGGAGGGAGGGTGGCTACGGGGACGAAGGGCTGCCCTGCCATGCAGGGACCAGCTCTGGCTCAGGAGACAAGAAACCTGGGGCAGTTCCTGGCTCTGGCTGGTTCTCTGTGACCCCTGAGGCAGGTCATCTCAGGGCCTGGGTCCCGTCTTCACTCAGAAGGGAGAACATTCATTGCCCTGCCTATCACATGTGATAAAAGTGAATTTGTAACTTAGCATCAATCAACCCGACTATCTACCTAAAATGTTAACCAGGGACAGATTCCCCTGCTGTATTTTTCCTTATAGCCTTACACACCCTGACAGTCTGTCATCCGTGGCTTCATTCGTCTGTGACTGCCTGTCCCTGTCCTGACCCCAGGAAGGCCGGACTGGACTTTGTTCAGGGCTGTGTCTCTAGCATCGAAACAGTGCCTAGCACATGTGAGCACCAAACACACTGGTGAATGAATGAATGAACGAATGACCCATCTGACTAGGATGGCGTGCCTCCTTTGTGCTCCCACAGCCCTTCGTATCTTCTCCTGCCGCTTGCCACAGGTAGTGTGATGGCACGCGTCTCATCTGTCCCCCCGCTCATTGTGAGGTCTCTGTGGCTGAGCATGGAGCCAGCCTGGAGGAGGTGCTTCGTGAATGTTCGTTGAAGCAGTGAATTGAAGCACTCTCCTCCCAGGTCCTCAGTTTCCCCATTTGTACGCTGTGAGAGTGGTCATCCCAGCAGCTTTTCAAGCTGCTCTCCCTCAGTGACCGTCTGGGATTTGTAACCTGTTGCATTTCTGCACCTGTTCCTTTGTATGTTTTCCGCCCCGATGCTGTCCTGACCTCCAGGGTTGGTCACTGCCCAGAGCCTGTCTTCCCCGTGATGACCAATTAAAACCCCAGAATAGCCCATTGTTTAGAATCAGGTGCCTGGACCCTATATTTATCTCCAGCGTGCTGAGCATGCGGGGGGCCCTGCCAGCCACACGGTGGGCATCATTGGGACTGCTCAGGTTTCTCACCCCAAGAGGTTATCCCTGGCACCAGGAGGCAGCACCAAGAGGAGCAGGAGCCAGTGAGGAAAGGTGTGGAAGGGAGCCCGCCTTCACTGAGAGCCAGGCACTAGACAAAGGTATTTCATATGTGCTCACCAAGGCCACACAAGATCACTGTCATTGCCCTATTTCACAGCTGGGGGGTTGGAGGCTGTAAGAAGCCACCCTTCCCCGGACCTGCCTGTGGAGCACAGGGATTCTGAGGGACAGGGCTGGGACGGAAGCACGGGATGCCAAGCTTTCTCACTGTGCCACTCAGCTTCCCCTGGATGGCAGGTGATGCTCCACCGCCATCAGCCCTGAAGCCATAGCCCAGCGACTGCCCGTGAGTGAGTGAGAGGGTGCCAGCTTCACAGATGCTGCCATGAAAACTGTACATAAACAAAAAACTAACGAGACATAGGTGAAAATATTAACAGTTTTGGGGGGACTAGAAATACAATGAGTAATTTGTTTTGCTTTCTTAGCCTTGCCTTTATTTTTTAATTCTTAAGAAATACACAAGCATTATATAGTGGGAAAATGTACATGTTTTAAAAAGAGAGAGGCCTAGTTATCCCAATTTCCAGGAATATAGCCTGAGGAAGAAGTCTAAGCAAATTCCATGCAGCCTTACCTGTAACACTGATGCACCAAGTGCCGAAAGCAAATCGAAGTGCTAACACATGGGACTGAAAACTAGCTACATCTCTACCAGGGGTTGACAAACTATAGCCTGCAGGCCAAACCCCACCCCACAGCCTATTTTTGTAAGTAAAGTTTTATTGGCACACAAATGTGCCCACTCACGTACATATTGCCTATGGCTGCTTTTATGCTGTAATGGCAGAGTAAAGCAGCTGGGACAGGTAGAATATGGCCCGGAATTCCTAAAATATTTTTCTCTGGCCTTTTACAGAACAAGCTTGCTGACCTCTGATCTACTTGACGGAATATTATACACCCTTTAAGAATATGATAGCTTTAGATTTCAGGTTGAGAAAAACAAGCTACAAAGTTTTATATCCAGGATGAAGCCCCAAAGTATGGATATTTATGAGGCAAAGCTCTTGGTGCATGCTGTGAAATTGCTTTCCAAACAGCAGCAACGTGAGCACCCACTTCCCCAAATCCCGTGCGCACTGGGCATTGTCTTTCTAGACACTTCCAGCCTCCCCTGCTCCTTTATGTCTGGACTTTGCTTTTGTCTGATGTTTCAAGCCTTGGTCTGCACTTGTTCTTTCATCTTCTTCATGTCCTTTTTGGAAGTAGGCAAGGTGTAACCAAATGGGGATCAAATTCAGGGGATAGGAGCCAGTGGGGCACAGAGTCCTGAAGGTCCGGGGTGATGGCACTGGCCAACAGGCTGACAGCTGTCCGTCTCTGTTGGGTGAAGGACTTTGAGGGCTGGACACTAACTGGAGCTCCCAGAGCCTGTATCTCTTCGAGCCACTCAGGGATGGGGAGAGGAGAGAGTCACAGAGAAAAAGGAGCAGCATGGTGGGAAGGGAAGAAAGAGCTTTGGGGTTTATGATACAGCTTCTGTCTCACATGTGTATGAGCCTGGGCAAGTCCTTTACCTCTCTGAATTGCCCCTTTGTCATCTGGAAAGGGGATAAAACAGTCAACTGTGCAGGATTGACATGAGGATTCAACATGATCTTTCATGCCAGGACCTTGCATAGTGCCCGGCATTACTGTGTCTTTGTTAAGTTAATTTGGCTTGAATGCTAGGATCTTAGGAGGGAGAGGAAGTAGATCATAGGAATATTTTTTTTAAAGAGAGAGTATGGATCCAGTGCACACCACATGGCGAGCCTTCATAAGGTAGTTGATGGATGAAGGAATGAATGGAACTTTGAGGTCAAACAGCTCCAGCTTTGTCACTTGTTACATGACCTTGAACAATGAACCTCCCTCTCTATGCCCAGCTTCCTTCTCTGCAAAATGGGTTTACTGAATATGGATATTTACCTAGTGCTCACAGATGAGGACACTGAGGCACGAGTAACTAAATAGTTTGCTCAGGGTCTCACCACTGGTACAGGGAGAGATCAGAATGCCCACCCACAGGCTTGTGAGGATGAAATGAAGCAAGGAATGGAAAGTTTCTGGCTCAATATATGTACATCCCTTCCCATCGGCAGGACGGTCTGCCAGCCTGGGGTTCTTGGCCAGGAAACTGAGCAGAGAGGAGTCTGCAGCCACGGCAGGGACTGGGACTGCCTCGGAGGCAGCTGCACGCCCGGCTGGAAGGTGCTGGCACCAGCACTTGGGAGGAACTCTCCAAGTGAATTCTCTGGAGACCACCCTTCCAGGGGGTGTTTCCCAAGCAGCTGTCTGGCCTCCAAGGAGCCCGGTGTGCTGGGGCCAAATAGAGAATTTCCCTTTTTGTAGCAGGCTTTTGGCTGAGAGTAGAGCCCAGGCTACTCTAACAAGTCATACCCCTATAGAGAGAGCCAAAGCCCACCTGAGGATGTGTGGTGGGAACAACACTTAGCACAGGATGAGCTGGCCCATAGGACAAGCTCCATCACAGAGAGCTGCTGTTGACCTTGACAGGTTCATTATCATGATTGCTATGGACAAGAGGTTTTACCTCCAGGTGATGTTTAACCCACACATCATTCCTCCAAGGTAGTCGTGAGTTTCCCCATTACACAATAAGGAGGCAGGTATGGGAGGTAAGTACACAGCTAGTGAGTGACAGCGCAACAGATGGAGGACTTGAATTTAAGTATCTGACTCCTTTGCTGGCAGACAGGGCTGTGAATCCTGGAATGACCAGCCTCTTTCCTCTTGGTCTTGGCTGTGATCCAGGAACTGGGGGATGCTATATTCCTTAGGGGCAGAGCTCCACTACTCTTCTGACTTGCTCATCCATTTTTGAGGCACAGCTATTGACCTCTTTCCAGGGAACATTTCATCTGTTCAACCATCTAACAAATGCTTATTAAGGATCATCCATGTACCAGGGCTTGTTTTAGGTTCAGAGAATGTGTCATGAAAAATAATAATTACAACTAACGCTGACTGTATACCAGATGCTATTCTAGACACTGTACATGGATTAGCTCATTTAATCCTCACAACAACCTACAGATAGCTAGTATGAGCCTTTCTTATAGTGAAGAAAGCACAGCACAGAGAGGTTATTTGTTCAGTGTACCTCATCTGTGGAGCCAAGATTTAAACCCAGGCAGTCTGAGATCAGCATCCACGTGTTTACCTGCCTCCACACTATTGTGGCTTCCATAGTTTCTGCCCTCATGGAACTTATAGTCTTTCTTTTCCAACAGGCATGTTAAAACAGTACCAACAATAATTTAATTTAGTTTTATTTGCTGGGAAGCAAACTGGGCAGGGAGTATCAATGATCCTGGATTTGTGAAGAACTTGATGTCAGTAAGCCAGTGGGAAGGAGTCAAGGTCATAAACAGGACCTTGGTCCGCTCTCCAATGGCCTTGACTGCTGTGTGCCTTATGGCAAATCTCGTCACCTCTCCATTTTTTAATTTACAAAATGGATTGTCACTACCTATTCTACCTGCCTCAAAGCATTTCTGTGAAGACTAAATGATGTGGCAGATGCGAACAAGATTCCAAAATAGGAAAAAAGAAAAAAAAAAGGCACTGGGCAAGGATTTGCTATTGGACCAAAGTGAAAATTTGGTCAGTTTGGTGAATGAATGAATGTATGGATGGATGAATAGTCCTGGCAGGCCTGCAGATTGGCTCCCTGGGTAATAAATGACTTTCTTCAGGAGATCCGTTGGGCTTTTTCACAGTCCCATCGGGGCTCTATCCTTGGCCATGTCCCATGCTCCTGTCCCTTGAGTTATTGTGCATCTGATTTTGTGTGAGCCTCCAAGACTGTTTTAGCAAACATGTATTAATGTCTGTTGGGAGACAGGCCTTATGATAGACTATGTAGGGAGACTGAGGTGAATTTGGAATGGTTTCTGCCCTTAGGGACTCAGAGGCTAAGAGGAGAAGTAATAATAATAATTAATAATAACAAAAGCAATTACCACCAATTATTGAACATGTACCATATGCCTGATACTGTGTGGAGTTTTTATGTACATTATTTTGTTTAATCATTACAACAATTCCATGAGTTTCTAAAACCACTGTCCCATTTTATATTTGAGGAAACAGATTCAGATGTGTTTAGTAACTTAATGTAAGTTCATACAGCTCTGAAGTTATAGAGATGGGAATGAACCTGAGAAAGAAGATGTAAGTAAATACAAATAACTCCACTGTAGGGTAGAAACTACTGTGTATCCTACCAGAGGGGTAAGGACAGGCTTCTTGGGGTTCACAAAGAGAAGGGAAGGAAACAGGATGACAGCAGTGATGGTAGTGGCGATGGTGATGGGCTACTATTGATAGTAACAATGATGGGGTAGGTGTTCTTGGTGGTGATAAAATTGATGATGGTGATGATGATGATGTTGATGTAACAATAATGGTATTTATGAAGGTGGTGGTAGTGGTGATAATGTTGATGATGCTCATGGTGCTGCTGCTGCTGTGAATGATAACAGTGATATTTATGATGATGATGCTGGTACTGCTGCTATTGATAATAACAATAATACTATTTATGATGATGGTGGTGGTTGTGATAATGGCAAGGATGGTGATGAGGATGATGGTGATAGTCCTCTGGTGCCCATTTGTTGAGCTTCTGTTTTATGCCAGACTCTGACATGAGTGCTTTGCACTATCTTGTTTCATCCTCTTAACAACTTTTCAATGTCAGGATCATCACCTCCCCTTTATTCATTAGGACCCTGAGTTGGAAAAAGGCCAAGTGACCTGCCCAAAGGCCCACATCAGTCTGAGCTGGGCTTGATCTTAAGCATGCCTCATTGTAGAGCCACCACTCTTCCCTGTACCCTGTGGGCCTTGGGGTTGGGCATCTCAGAAATGTGCCATAAAAACCTACTGAATGATATTGAATGAGTGGATCCCCTAGGGCCAAAGGCTTAAGCCCAGAGACATAAATAACATGATTCAAATGAGTATGTGTAATCATTGTTTAAATACTAGAGGCCCGATGCACAAAATTCATGCAAGAATAGGCCTTCCCTCCCCTGGCTGCCAGCACCAGCTTCCCTCTGCCACCGGGGATCTGGGCTTCCGTCGCAGCCCCAGCTTCGTCCGGAAGGTTGTCTGGAAGGACATCTGGTTTAATTAGCATATTATGCTTTCATTATTATAGATATGTGGTGGCACCCTGACCTGTTTGGCTCAGTGGATAGAGTGTTGACCTATGGACTGAAGGGTCCCAGGTTCGATTCCAGTCAAGGGCATGTACCTTGGTTGCAGACACATCCCCAGTAAGGGGTGTGCAGGAGGCAGCTGATTGATGTTTCTCTCTCATTGATGTTTCTAACTCTCAATCCCTCTCCCTTCTTCTCTGTAAAAAATCAATAAAATATATTTTTTTAAAAAGAATGCCACTTATTGAAATATATGTGGTGGCGCTTTGATTACTAAAATACAAGTTAATTATAAAGCATTATGTTCATTGTGGCTTTTGTATTATTTATTTTCCCAATAAGAAGACACTAAGTGTACAGTTACCATCAGGAGGAGTTTTGAGAAATATTTTCACGCAAAAAGGAGTTCTTGTACTGAAAATGGTAGGCAGCATCATGCCATGCTGCACAGCCTATAGAAAATGCTTTGCCCAGCGTCTGGCACAGAGATCACTCAGAGGAGGGAGGAAACCCGCCAGGCTGGGTATTGAGAGCTGTGGCTTTGTCTTGGCTCCACAAGTAACTTTATTACTAGACCCGTGCTCTCCTTCTCAGTGACTTTATGTCTTTATGTACTAGACAGTATCATCTAGTAGTTTTCCCAAATGGCTATTGAATGCTTGCAAAAATGAATGGATCAATGATGAATGAGTGAATTATGGTGAACGGTGTTCAAGGAACACCAAGGAGTGCTTAAAAGTGACCGTTCTGAGCCTGAGAGAAAAACTAAATGTAGGGGATTCTGCAGGGGCTGGTAACAGGATTTTCAGCTCTGAGTGGGGTGATGAGGCTATGGTTGCACCTCTGGGGAGCCTGACCTTGACCCTGTGTTGACCGTGTTGTAGAAGAGGCGGTGCTGGGACTTGGCTGTAAGGTCACTCTCACCAAGGCTATGCTCATCATTTTGGGGAGCATTTTTTAAACTCAAGTGAAGGTTGACAGATGGTGGTAGTATAATATTCTCACTTTCTCTACTTCCCACAGGTCTCCCTCCAACACAGTCCTCCAAGCTCTTAGAAATCCCTGACACATCTGGACCACGAGACCACGGCTGGCTTTTGGCAGGTAAGCTCCTCCCATCTCTCCCTCGCACCAGGACACGCCAATTTCGGCACAGCCCGAAGGTTACTGGGCCGTGTTTATGGCCAGGAGGTAGGTGGGGCTGACTTCATCCTCAGCAGGAGAATGGGTCCCCACGGTTTACTGTGACTTCAGGGAAAACCTGAATGTCCGGAGCCCTCCGGCTGGCATTTCTGCAAATGCAGCACATGGCGATGGGCACCTGTCCTGGAGTGGAAGCCAGGGAACTGGGTCTGACCCTGGTCTGCCTCTACTGCTTGGGAAGATTTCAAGCAAGAACCTCCCTTTCTGTGTCTCTGTTTCCCTGAATGAACAGTGAGGGAGTGGCACTCAGTGACCTGGGCAGGCCTCAGCCAGCTGTTCCAGCTCTGGGTTGGGGAGGGGTAGTGGGAAAAGAAACAGCCTTCCACTTCCCTAGGCCTCATCTGTTTGATAGCTCCATGGACCTCACATCCATGGGGAGCCTGAGCTGGGCTGTGTATATGCCGTGTGCACACAGGTATGCATTCAGGGGCCTGTGTTCCTTCCAGCAAACTCTGCTTAAAGTCAGACTCAGACATGGACAGTCACAGCCCCACACCTGCCCTCTCATGGCTGGGCAGCACACAGGAACTATGGGCTGCCAGTACCCAGACGGGAAGGGCAAAGACTGCCTGCACACTGACAGTGGGTAGGCCCGCAGGGGAATGCTGGGTGATAATTGAGCTGGGTGAGGGGGAGTGCAGGGGGGAGACCAGCCTAACCTAACAACGAGGTCCTCATTTAGAGGTAGATCTGCAGGGCAGTCTGGGGGAGCTGCCTGGGAGGTGAGGCCTAGAGGGTACGCGGGGGCCCTTTGTCCAGCAGTTGGATCTGTCTAGCAGACCTGAGGCTGCCCCACCACTGTGACACTCTCAGTCTTGAACAAGGCTCAGGTGACACGTGCCAGGAACTCCACACCCTGTCCCCAGCCTGCCTCCAGGCCTCTGCCTGAGTCTAGCCAGCTCAATGCCTGCCCACCAGCCCACCAGGCCTGGCCTCTGAGGGAGGAGAAGGGCCACCCTGACTGCCTCAAGGTGGTTTGAGGTTGGGTTGTGAGTGCCCAGGAAGCTCCTAGGCACATAACACTGTGTGGCTGGCTCAGTTGCAAAGCATGCTGGGAACTTGGGGGGCTAGGGAAGAGGAGGGGCTAAAAGCAGTTGAAAGAACTGGTGGGATCCTCTGTGGCCTGGCCCTGCCCCTCAGCAGCCTAACTCCTTCCAAGCCCAGCTCTCCACTACCCACACCCCTGCCTCCAGCCCCCTGAGGGTCCCTGAACGGAACAGCATTTCCCCCTCCTTGGTTTTGCCCACGCTCTTCCTGTGGCCCCTCCACTGCCCTCCTATCCAGACCAGTGGGCTCTTCTAGACCTGAAATCTCGGTTCCCTGGGAGCCTCACTGACCATCCAGCTGGCCCCAGTACGGAGCCTGCCCACGCTCATCCCTCTCTCACCCTGGACACCTCCCTGCGTTTACTCCTGGGTTTCCATGCTGTCTCCCCACGACATGAATCTCTTAAAGGCAGAGGCAGCATTTTGACCATTTCCAGAGTGAGCTGTGGGAGTCCCTGGGAGTGGAATGCTATGTGGGGAAACTGAGGCAGGGCCAGGTCATCTGGACATACTTGTTGCCTGCTGTGTGCTAATCTCTGTGCTGGGCACCGAGGCACAAAGATGAACGAAGCAGAGTAACTGGTCTGAGCCTCCGGGTCTTCGTCTCTCAAATACCTGCTTCCTCAGATGGTTCCAGATCAAATGCCAGAGCACCTGTGAAAAGCCAGCTCAGTGGCCGTCTCATAGTTGGCACTTGCATCCACGCTCATCTGTCAATTTACATGTGTGCGGTGGGCAGTGGTGGCCTAGAAAGGCCTGTGAGTGTTCTGGTTCAAAAGGCGCCGTGAGAAGTGAGCATATCTGCCTTCACAGGAAGGTGGGCCAATTGATTTGACTTTCCTTTAAAGAGTTCATTCAGCAGAACATTCTTGAAACCCCTCTGTGCCAGGCATGGTGGACACTGGGGGCCCGACAGGAGTTAGATGGCCCCTTCTGGAGCAGGGACATATAAACAAATGTGAAAAAGTCTCAGCAGAAGTACATACAAGACGCGAGAAGTGGAGAAGAGAGGGAGCCACAAACTCTGTGGGGGCTGTGATTTGGAGGAGGGGCGTGTGAGCTGCAGCGGGAGGACCTGTGGGGGTTTGTCAGACCAGGAGGGCTGTAGGAAGGGGGAGGGGCATCCAGGCAGAGGTGCAGCGTGGGAGGCATCCTGGTGTGATAGGGCAGGGGTGGTGGTGTTGCTAATGACTGTCCGGCAGCGCTCCCCATCCCAGAGGAGCATTCAAGGAAGCCTAGCACCCAGCGACCTCGCCCGTGTAGGCCGGGCTTAACAGGAGCACCATGAGCTCCATGACAAGGCCAGATATGCAGCCCCTAGTGCCCAGGCAGCCAGGAGCTTCTAAGACTTTTCTTGGTTGGAGTTCAGGGTGCATGACACCCACAAACTCTGAAGTTGCGCTGGAGATGTGATGGCTGCGTTCACGCTGGGGCCTGGGATAGAGATGGCTAAAACTTGGTCCCTGCCCCAAGAACAGAGAGGGAGGTGGACAGGTCCTCTAATTCCCATACTCCATAGCCACGGATGCTTTACTGTGAAAACATACAACGTGTTATGGGACCAAAAAGGAGGGGGCAGCCTGAGGGCAAGGGGCATCATCAGGAGGGAATCTGAGCCAGCATTTAGATGGATTTTCACTCTGCCTGCACAACTCTATGAAGCAGGTGCTGTTAACATCCTTTTAAGGATGAGGAGAACTGATGCACAGAGAGGCTGAGTAATTGTCCCAAGCACACACAGCAGGGAAGTGGCTTGGCCAGGTTGAACCAGGCACTCTGGCCTCAGAGTCCATGTTTGAATAACCCAGGTAGCCAAGCACGAAGCCCTCTCTAAGAACCAGAGGCACTGACAGGGTTGGGACTACATCAGTCTTGCTCTAGTCTAGCACATAGTAGGTACCTGTTAAAATGTGTTCGCTAACGAGAATGCACAGATGCATGGATGAATTGGGCCTGAAGGATGAATTGAGGCAGAAAATGGGGAAAGGGATAGACACTGCAGGCAGAGGTTCGGCTGGAGCAAAGGCTTCTGGTCTGAGCAGCTGGGGTTGCCCTGAGGCACTGCCAGGCCTGGGGCCTGGTAAAGCTGGAGGGGGCCAGATAGGGAGTTTCAGTGGCAGCCTCTCTGGCCAGCCCTCCCTGTCCCTAAGGCCTGGCACTGCCTGTCTCCTGCAAGTCTTACCCGCCCACCCTGTCCAAATCAGTCTTGCTTGTAAGGGGCGGCTTTCTGGATGTTTGAGACTTCAGGGAGCGGGTGTGTTTCAAAGGTGCTTCCTTCCTTCAAGCTCAGTGGGTGGAAAACTAGGCTTGAGACTGAGCTCTGTGACTTAGCTTCCTAGCAGGGCGCCCTCGGGTGAATCAGTGCACTTTTCTGTATCTCAGTTTCCATCTCCATATAGTGAGAATATAAACAACTACTGACTTAGAGGGGGAAACTCCAGTACAGGACCAGGCTCAGTGAAAAGTAATTTCTGGGCTTAGTGCTTTGCTTCTGGAGCCTCCATTTTTCCATAGAGTGAGGAGATGGAGAATGTCGATCTTCAGTGCCAGCCAGCCTTGCCATTCTAGGACTCAAAGCAGCCACCACCAGTGGACTACATAAATAAAGATATCTGCACATACATATATACTATACATATATACTATATGCCTATGAGCATATACAATTTAATCATTTTGACAAGTTTAAAATATATATTAAATTAATATAAATATATTATTTACAGCATCTTTTATCGTGTTTTCTTCTGATTACAAAAGTAATAAATACTTATTGAGCAAATTTTGGAAAGTACAGGAAAAGAATTCACCCTATTTCCACATTCAAAACCGAGATATCCTCTTAGATATTCAGTGAAATCCCCTCCCACCCTTTTTCAACATTATACACAGATTTATACACAACAACAAAAAACATATTTGGGAATATACTCTGCCTTCTATTTTTTAACTCAAGCTGAGCTATTGAGCCAGGTCTCTGGGCAGGGCCGCCGTCCCTGTGCCCGAGAGGAACCGGAGTCAGCTGCTGCCACAGCTGTTGTGTGCCTGCTCCCCACCCCTACCCAGGCGGCTGGCTGCAGGCATCTGACCTTCGGATGTTCTGTGTCTCTGGCGGGTGCACATTCTACACTAATTTTAGCTTAGCCGCTCAGGCCCGCTGGCCTTGGGGCCCGCATATAATGGACGCCTTATGTAGACAGCTGCCAACGGTGCAGGAAGAAGTGTCCCACCTTAAAATGTTCCTCGTCGCCCGCCAGTCCTCTGCTCTCAGAGAACAAGCCAGCTCCCTGTTCCTTCTCCCACCAGGAAGGGGCCGTTGTTGATGTTCATGGCCCAGCAGGCTGGACCCGGCGGGCAGGTGGCCCACCAAACACATGGGCAATTGCTTCTCTGGACGGGGCCGTGTTTTTACAGGACAGGCTCGGATTTGAGCTGGAACAGCTGGGAGAGGCTTCCTGAGAAGTTGCTGGGTAGTGTGTTTGCAGCTGGACAGCTGGGTGACTGAAATGGCCCCGGCTATGTACATAGAGCCTTCTGGAACCTCACCCTAACGCTTTACCTGTGTCCAGTGTAGACAAATGTTACAATGTCCTTTGACATCCCATTTTGCCCTGATGACAGCCCTGTGTATGAGGTGACAGTGCTCCCATCTTACAAGCAAGGGAACCAAGGTGGAGAGGGAGAAGCAGTTTGCTCAAGGTTGCCCAGAAGTCAGTGGCAGGGGCTTGACCATGAACATGGTCTCTCTCACTCCACGTCCAGGTCAGCAAGTTCGTCTCCATCTGCTCTGTGTTTCCTTGTTTGGTATTGTTTTTCCAAAGTGGACATGCTTCCATTTTCACCTTAAAAATCAATGTATTGAAAATAAATACACCTCGCTGATCTGTTTCTAAACCTCAAATCTGATCATGGGAGACTCTTGTTTCAAAATGCAGGATGTCTCTCTTTGCCCACAGGGAAGTCCTCATGCCTTAGTCTAACACCCAACCTCCCCAGCTTGCTACCTGCTAGATCAAGCATGTCAAACTCAAAGGCTAACACGGGCCAAATAAACGAGGCATGCAGCCCACGGGCCGTGAGTTTGGCATGCCTATGCTAGATGAATACCCCCTCCCCCCCGCAAAAACACACACACACAGCCCCCGTCTAGGCTCCCCCAGAACTTAGGTAGGGCTGGGAAATTTCCTATGATCTTCCTGACCAGAATAGAGTGCCACAGGGCAGGACACCTGGGGGCTGCTCATCCCCATGTCCTTGGGGCCTGCAGTGAGCCAGACACCGTGTCAAGGTCAGTAAATGAATTGATCCTCCACCCACGGCTCTTCATAAGAAACTAGAGCTTTGATCCAGGCTTAGAAATAAACCGAGGCCTGCCCAGCAGCTGCCAGCCCAATAAGGAAGTGGCTGCTTGGCTGGACTCCCAAGAGGGGCCTGCAGGGCCTAGTCAAGAAACTCTGACCCTGAACAGGCTGGAGGAGAAAAGGGAAGAGCATCCCCAGATCCGTGCTGGAGACCAACCCCTCCCCCATGGCACCTCTTCCAGCTCTGCCATCCCTCCCCTCCCCAGTCCCATGGTGACAGTACGACCTGTGTAACAAGTCCCCAGCCTGGACAGTGGCTCTTTGACCCAAGTCTGATGCTCTTCAGGAACAATCTGAAAGCATCATATGCTGCTCTGGGGGGAGAACCCTGGCTTAGTGAGGGCAGGACCCTATCTCTCTGACTCTGTGCGGGACTCCTGTCTGGGCCACGGCCCCTCAGCCTCCCAGACTCTGCTGCTCTGGGTGTTATTGTGGGAGAAGCGAGGCTTTTAGAGTCCCACAGCCTCAGCCTCGCCAGCCCCTAGTAAGGAACTACATCCCTTTGAGCCTCAGTTTCCTCATCCGCAAAATGGGACTAGTGATACCAACCTTTCAAGATTGTTGTATCTTGAGGGAAAGTGCTGTTCTAAAAGTGGCAGGCACACAGTGAGTGCCTGAATCCTTCCTCTGAAGGGCTCTCAAGGCCTCAAGAGCCTCCCTGAGGAATGCTGGGCTGTCTCGGCGGGGGTGGCGGGCTCTGTGAAGAGGCTCTGTGGCACGTTGCACACGCGCGTTAGTCTAGCTCATGCACATGCGTCTAGCAGTGACTCTGTGGTGCAGAGTTTCTTGACTTGGTCCTGCAGGCCCCCTGATTCTGACATGTCTTAGGGGTTTAGCCAATAGCAAAAAGGAGGAGAAATAAAACTCTTCTTACTGTCTAATGAAAGCCTGTGGAAAAGTAGATTTTATAAGAGTCAGTTCACTTCATTTTCAGCTTCCTAGGGAAAAAAAAATCTGTTCATGTGCTCACTCATTTACGCATTCATCCTACAACTATCTCCGTGGCCCCAACCACCTACCAGATGTGGCAAGAGATGCACAATCAGGCCACGCAAGGACCTGCCTCTAAAGGGCCCACCATCTCACCAATAATTGTAATTCAGGGTCAAAAAGTAAGAAGGGACATGGGCAAGACATGGTGTTGGGAGGGAGTGATCGTTTCCTGCAGGGTGGGTCGGAAAAGGCTCCATGAAGAAGGCAGCACCAACATGAGCCAGTTAGAGAGCATAGCCGGAAAAGGCTCTAATCTCCAAAGAAATGGCAGCATACAATATCCAAGAATAAACGTAGGAGGGTATTGTGAATTGATCTATGAATTAAATGAAATCCCAACAAATTTTTAATAAAATGATTATAAAGTACATCTGGAAAAATAAACGTGGATGAACAGCCTAGAAAAATTCAGTGTCGGTGAAGGAATAAGCCTGTAGCCCAGTGGACTTGAACAGGGCACCCAACTGGATGGGAGCATGGCTGTTGCGGAGGCTGCCATGGCTTTTTTCTGGAGGATTCTGGAGGGCTGAGCAGTCTGGCCAGGAGCCACTGTGACCACAGGATCGGGGGGCAGAGCCGACAGGGCTGCAGGACCCACATTAGCTGGGGTGTAGTTTCTGTGGCTTCTGAAAACCCCCACCCCAGTGGGAAAGACTAAGAAAGGTCCCATTCAGCTTCTCTTGGCATTTCCAAGGAAAAGGATGGGGTTTGGATTGGCTGGGCCAGGGACATCTCTTCTAAAATAGCCTCATGCATATTCAACTGCTCCCTGAAATAGCCGGATGGCTATTTTAAGCAGCTTCTACTCTGATGCCCACACATAATGGCATCTACCTTGAGCGTGTAAACCAGCAAGAAGCAAAGAAAGGGGACGGGAGGACAATGTGAGGAAGCCTTTGATGGATTCCTGCCACTCCTCCCCCACCCCTTGGTGTGCTTTCCTCTCAGGGACTCTCTTGCATGAAATTGAAAGTCCTGGTTACTATGACAACTCACTGGAGGAGTTTTCCCATCCAGTGACCTCACCTACCCGGATCTCAGGAAGCACAGCTGCACCAGGCCAGCCAGAACTTGAGGCACGATAACGAGTCCATAACATAGGTCGGCTCGGCTGCACCCAGAAGATCCCTTGGGGCCCATTTCCTCCTGGTTTACACCCAATTCTAACAGGTTCCCAGCAGATTAGAAGCGGGGGCTGTGGGAGGGCCGTGAGAGGTGGGACCCTAACAGCCGGGGGTTGAGGTTACAACAGACCATCCAGCTGTCAGGATAAAGAGAGAACAACTCTACAAAGGGAACATTTACCAACAAATAAGAACTAAAACATCAGTATGTATCCCGCCGTGCTGTTTGCTGGGGAAATAAAGATAAATAGATACAGGTCAGGAAATGACATGTAAATGAACAACCATAAGTGTATTTATCTAAGCTCTAGCTTTATTCCTCCCCAAAAAAGAGGAAAAAGAAGTTGGAAAGGGAATGCAGTGCGTGCCACGTTGAGGCGAGGATGCAGGAATCAAAGAGGAAGGAGATGGGTCTAATGAGGAGGTTGGGGAGGTGAGGCTGGTGGTGGCCTCTGTTGCAGGTGGCAGGCACGGCACATAGGAACGGAGGTGGGAAACAGGTCCCTTTGGGGAACTGCGGGGGGCGGGGGGCTGGAGCGCGATGCCCAGGAGGAGGCAGAATGAAGAGAGAAGAGGCTGGAGAGGCCTTGGAGCCACGTCTCTAGGGCCTCGGAGGCTCCTCGATCAGGAGACCTCTCTGGGGCTATTTTGAGTTTCGGTAGCGATCCCTACCCACCCGTCACACCTGAAGGTCTCCCTGTGTTAGAATATAGAACAGTAATTGGGGAAAACTGAGATTAGTTAAAAGCTTCACAGTGAGAGGGTGACTATAAGAATGAGTTGAAAATGCATCCCAACTTCTTAGCTGTATCAGAAAAATAAAGTGACAGACCGGAAGCCTGGAGGACTGATGGAGCCCAGCTCAGCTAGGTGTCAGGAAGAACAGATCGGTTACTTTTATGTGCCTGAGTTTACATTCACACCTCTGCCCAGTAGTCACCCAGAGAAGGTTCTGCTTTGTTTAGCTCAGGGCACCCTGAGAAAGGCAGAGGAGTGAGTGAGACCTTTTATTTTATTTTATTTTATTTTTAAAATATATTTTTATTGATTTCAGAGAGGACGGGAGAGAGAGAGAGAGAGAGAAACATCAATGATGAGAGAGAATCATTGGTCAGCTGCCTCCTGCATGCCCCCTACTGGGGATCGAGCCCTCAACCAGAGCAAGTGCCCTTGGCTGGAATGGAACCTGGGACCCTTCAGTCCACAGGCCGACACTCTATCCACTGAGCCAAACCAGCTAGGGATGTGATACCGTTTAGAAAGATGGTCACTCAGAGAGATTGGACGAGATGAAGCTTAGGGGGCTGAGCTCCACCTCTCTGCAGGACATGTGTCAAACAAGACCTAACCACACATTCCTCCTTATTCTTATCGGCTTCTTTCAAGGCGTCATCAAGAATCCTTGTGCCCGGCCCAGCTGGTGTAGTTCAGTGGTTGAACATCCACCTATGAACCAAGAGGTCACGGTTCGATTCCACGGTCAGGGCACATGCCCGGGTTGTGGGCTTGATCCCCAGTGTAGGGCATGCAGGAGGCAGCCAATCAATGATTCTCTCTCATCATTGATGTTTCTCTCTCTCTCTCTCCCTCTCCCTTCCTCTCTGAAATCAATAAAAATATATTTTTAAAAAAAGAATCCTGGTGCCCAGAGGAGGCTGCATCTATCTGTCCTGCTCATCTCTTGTTGTTCCTTCATCTGCATACAACTTCATTATTCTTCGTTTATTTCTTCATTCATTCATTCATTCAGTTGGAGCTACAGACGGGGAAATCATGGGCATAGAGGATAGCTTCTTCACTGAGTTTTCAGGGATCTGTGAAACCCCTGAAGTTACAAGAGAGGGAGTGCATATCCTGTGTTCCTTTTCTGAAGAGATAGCGCATAGCTTTCAGCAGATTCTCAAAGGGGCAGGTGACCCAAAAAAAGGTTAAGAAGTGCTGATAAAGATGGGAATTGTTTTATTTTAAAACAAATGATTTCACCTTTTGATAGACAAGCAGAGTGAGGGAAGGCAGAAGGAAATTCCCAGTTCTGCATGTAGCTGTCTCAGGTGATGCAGTAGCACCAGGGACTCTGTTAGTGTCCCCAGCATCACTGTGTACCTTGCACGCATGTGCGCGTGTGTGCATGTGTGTGTACATGTGTGTGCACTGAAGCTGAGCCAGGACCAGAGGTTTTCCAACCATCAGAGAGGGCAAGATCTCCACCCTAAGACTCCTGTGTTCCTCTCTCTTCCCAGCCAGTCTCCACAAGGCGCCCTTCCAGCCTGTACTTGGCAGAAAGTGAGGAGCCCCCACCCCAGTTGGGAGAGACTGAGAGAGCAGGAAGAAATCTTAGCCAGGAGAAAGCATGTGAGCTGCAGTTGCAGAGGTCTGAGTTTGAAGAGAAAGGGCAGCTGAAGTTTACTGATCAGTTGTGAAAGCCAGGTTGTGTCAACCCATGTCCGGAAAGCTTCCAGGGGTTTCCTGTCTCTGAGTAAAAGCCAGAGGCCTTATAAATGCCTTCACGGCCCTCATGATGTGGCCACAAATGACTTCTTACACCCCAGATCCTCTGACCTTTATACTGTTTCTCCAACACTGGCCTCAGGGCCTTTGAACGTGCTGTTTCTACTGCTGGGAAAAACACACATAGTTCACTTCTGCTTCCCTCAGGTCTCTACTTGAATGCCCCCTTCTTGGTGACGCCTTCTCTGGCCCCTATTTAAAATCGCAAAGCATCCTCCTCCACCCACCCCATTCCCTGCCTTGCTTCTCTTAATAGCACTCACCACCATCTAATATGCCATTGTCTGTGCATTATTCCCACTGCCTGGAACAGTGCCTGGCCAATAGCAGATGCTAAGTTAGTCTTTGTGGAGTGAATAGATTCTGACCATGCTCTGAGCTAGTCGTTTTAACATGCTCTAATCTCACGCTGATCCTGTAGTAACTCTGCAGGGCGGGTGTTACTCTCCCTTTTCACAGATGAGAACCAGAGCCTCATAGCAGCTGGAACCACTTCCTGTGTTCTTGGGGCTCAGAAACTCCTGCTCTGTTCGCCTCCCCCACTCCGGGAAGGCTTTGGCGCTGCCTTCCCAGGGCTCCTTGGGCCAGACGAGAGGCTGGGTTTATGCATGATCCAGTCAGCAGTTAGAAGTCACAGCAAACTCCCACGATCCAGCTGTGTCCAGGTCAGACGACATCTGCAGTGCCCTGGAAGTGGCCCGTCATGTGCACTCATCAGAGACCATGTACAGGAGAAAAGAAGACAACTTTATGGGGCTTCTGATGGATTCCTACTCCTGATCACCACCCCATATTGTATCTTAAACATCATCTCACTTTTCTGGAAGAGATTATACCAACGAGGACTTTGCTCTTTGAAAAGATAGCCCAGAACCCAAAAGTGAGTCCAGAATGCATCAAGACAGCCGTGTGAGGCAACTTCCACGTACGTGAGCCAGTTCACTCGCTTGTAGTAGGCTCTGCGGTGCCCATGTCCTTCACTGTGATGCACAATTCTGACACGAGCCCTGTGACAGGAGTGGGGTGGAAAGGCGGTGAGACAGATGTGGGCTGCCTGGATAGAGAGAGAACCAGACCACAGATCCGCCCAGGTGCACTTGCTGGTTATTAAGAATTAAAGATGATGACACAGAATGTGCCTTTACGGAATTCACCGTCCAGCAAGAGATACTTAACTGTGTAACGGAAAACAGTTCAGTTCCAGTGTCTTTATTCAAACCCTCACCTTGTTCCAACATGGGATCCAGGTAGAAATTGGAAATATGATACAGTCACACGCTGCAGTGAGGAAGTAACTCATGATTACAAGGGAGGGGATGGTCTCTTCTCCCTGAGAGGCAGGGGCTCTTGAGGAGGCACGGCTGGAGCTGGGCGTGGGGAAGCAGCCTGGCCAGCTCGGTGACTCCACAGGAGGTCCGTGTGGCTGACTGTGGGGCAGTGACTGTCCATCCGTGGTGTTTGCTGTGAGCCAGTCCGGCCCCTTGAGGAACTTCTAGTCTAGTGGAGCAAAGACTAAGGTGTCTGCAGCCCCCCTCCTTGTCCCAGAGGCTGTGCTCAGCCTTTGGAAAGCCCCTGCTAAAGGTGCCAGTGGCATTTCCTGTGGTGGCCGCTCCTACAGGCCTGGATCTCCTGGATCCCCGGCTGCAGGCTGCACCTCTCCTTCAGACCGCGCAGAGCAGCCCAGGGCTCCATCGCGCACATCATCTCAGTGATTCCGCTGAGCAAAAGGCCGGACAGGGCCAGTGTCCAGTGTATGGATGGGACCACAGCAGCTCAGACACTCCAAGTCTCACTCCCAGGAAGAGGCAGAGCCAGGATAGG
The DNA here is from genome assembly GCF_000147115.1 of Myotis lucifugus. NCBI lineage: Eukaryota > Metazoa > Chordata > Mammalia > Chiroptera > Vespertilionidae > Myotis > Myotis lucifugus. The sequence continues at coordinate 1,781,351 of NW_005871085.1, forward strand.
AATCCGGGGTGAAGGAACAGAGACCCTGCCACGCAAGGGTGCAGCTGGTAGGGCAAGCACCAGCACAGGTCCACCCAGGTGCTGATGGAAACCACAAGGGCTCTGGAATCGGATCGAAGCAGGTTCAAATCCTCTCTCCACCAGCCATGAGCTGTGTGCCCTCACCTCCCCGAGTTTCAGGTGTCTCACCGGTTAAATGAGAATAATCTGTCTTCTTCCCAGGCTTCTTGTGAGAAGATGATGCACGTATGTCTACTTAGCAAAGTAATCGAAGACCAGAGCCAGCATGTGGCTTAGTTTGTGGCTGGCTTTACAGGTATTATGTCATCTAATCCTCCACACAACCCAGAAAGTAGATAGTATCACCTCATTTTACAGATTTACAAGGAAACCGAGTTAACCAGGGCACCCCTGGCCGGCAGATGATGAAACAGCCCTGGCTGCCGAGCCGCAGTCACTATGAGGCTGTAATTACACCTCATCTCATTTCACTTATGAACCTTTGGCCCCCACAGGCCCGGCCACTCGCCAAGGCTCTGGAGGTGACCCCTGACCCCGCAGCGGGGAAGCGCCATGGGACTGCGCAGCAGAGTCCCTGGAGACCCCGGGGAGGCCAAGTGAGCTCGACCCTGGAGGAAACGGTCCGCAGCTGTGGCCTTGGAAAGGAAGGGCTGCAAGGTCACGGGCACCAGACAGAGCCTCGGGCTGAGGTGGGTGGTGGCTTTGAACTAACCAAGTGGTGACCTGGAATCCAGCGGGCTGGGCTTCCCTTCCCCACTTCCTTCCTGTGCCGACTGTCTCTCTGAGTCACCTCCAGGAAGTCGGGGCGGCGAGGTGGAGAGTGAGGAGCCCTGGGTCCTCCCGCGTCCTTGCTCTGCCTCGCTGTGTGACCCTCGGGCAGCCACTTCCCCGGGCCGGGCCGGTTTCCACATCTGCCACCCCAGAGCCTGACTAGATCTCCAGAGTCAGCCACGGGCTCTTTCAGAGGACAGTGCCTCCTGGAAGGGAGGCTGGAACACAGGCCCACTCCGCTGGTAACCAGTGCGGAGTCCTGAGTGTCACCGTCGGGTGGGGGGCCACAGGGGCAGGAGAAGGCAGACCCTCTCAGTGCTGGAATGGAGATGGCCACAGAGGCAGCTGCCTCCGCCTGCCTCCCTGTCCTAAGCCGCTTCTAATCCTGCTCCATCCCCTAGAGGCAGCTGCCTCCGCCTGCCTCCCTGTCCTAAGCCGCTTCTAACCCTGCTCCATCCCCTGCCGGCCTCTGGTGGTTGAATTTTCACTAAGTCATGGGCCCTGAAGGGGGTCTGGGTAGATGCTTCAGGGTTCTTGGTGCAGGTACAATCTCGTGGGAAAATGCAGAAACAACGTGCACCTTCTCTCAGCTCCCAGCAGTGTCCATGTGACCACCCTTTCATTCACTCAGACCCCGAAAGAGCTGCTGTGGCCATACAACGTTCCAGATCTGTTTATAAGACTTATCCCAAGAGCGCCGCATTCTGAAGTCCTCGTGAGCTCATTTCTGCAAGATCAATTCTTAGCGTATCGCAGCCCCAGCTCCAAGATGCAAAGATACCTGTGGCTGAGAGGAGTGCCTATGAGTTGAGAAGAGCTTGTTCCAGGGTGTGGGGGATCCCTGGGTTGATGACAGAGTGGGGTTAAGCATCATCGGTGCTTCCTGCCACTCTGGAGATGGTGGGCGCACAAAGGAGGGGATTGGAAGGCATTGGGCTCCACATATACTACGCGCTGGAGTCCAGCTGGGTCAGTGTGACTCTCGAGCCATCCTGATGTGGCCTCGCCCCCTGCGCCGACCTCAGAGCGCAGGTTCCCCTGTGCTTGGGGCTCCAGCTTCACCACTTGGCTTGCGCAGTTCCCCATCTTGCTGTATCATTTCGTGTTTCTGTATCTCTGCACATTTCTCTTTAACTGCACCACCACTTCCTCTCCTCGCCCTTCTCCAACTCGGTCCTCCTCAGAAACTCTCATCAAGACCCAGTTAGGATGTCACTTCTCCCAAGAGGTCTCTCCTGACCCCTCCTATCTCCCTGGGTGGCACCTCTGTAGATGTTTTGGTTACTTCCTTCACCCCGCTTCAAAGCTCTTTAGGTCCATGTCTGCCCAGCTCCTTAAGCACCAGGACTGTGTCTTGGTGGCATTTGTGTCCCAGGCTGGGGGGTTCATCTCTGAGGAATGAGTACCCCAGAACCTGTTGCCAAGGTCCAGAGACAGCATGATGCCAGGGAGAGGCCTGGGAGCTTGGGGGGCGCTTGGCTCTGCCACCAACAGGCCGTGCACCCTTCAGGGCCACCTGTCCCCAGCTGGGCTTGGGATTCCCCTCCGGAAAGTGGGCTGATTTCTCAGGTCCGTCTAGGGCTGACATTCTGGGACGTCCATGAGGCTGCTTTTGCAGAGTTCCCAGGTCACCAACCGGAGGGCATTCTGTGGGATCCCTTCTTTCACTCACTGACCTAGTTCATCAATCCTCCCACTCAGTGCCTGGCCAATTTAGGTGCTGGGGGCACGGGGAGGTATCAGACTTGGTCCCTTCCCTAGGGGGGTCATAGTCTAGTTAGGGAGACGCACACCCCCAGCAGCACAATGAGCACACAGTACTGTGGGAGCCGGGAGAGGCCAGCCTTCAGGCGGCCCATGGGGGTGGTCAGGGAGGACTTCCTGGTAGGGGTGAGCCTGGAAGACCCGGGGCCACATACTTTACAGTGAGTGCAAGGCGTGTGAGCCACTGGGCGTGGCCAATGGCATGGACAGAGATGTGGCCTCGCTGCTGCAGTGTGCTGGGGTATGTTCATCTGGGAGCCTGGGCATGTCTGTGTGTATGAGAGAGACCACAGAGGGGCTTGAGTGGTAGGAGGGCCTGGGCTGGCCCTTGGGAAAGAGCTTTCCAATTAAAGGCCTGGCCGGTGGGGGCTGGGCTCCTTGGGTTATGTAATAGCTGGGGAAATGTCATCAGGGGGAGCATCTGAGGGAGACCGGATGTGTCTAAGCAGGGCTCCACCATTCCCAGAGGTGAGCTGAGAGCGGATTGGCAAATGAACCGGATTCACAGATAGAAAGAACATGAACGCTGGGCAGGCAGCCCACGTTAGGAGGAGCAGACACATCAGTCACAAGGTTGTGGCAATTAGATATGCATGCAGCCAGACACCGGTCTCTCTCCTGCCCCCTCCCTCCATCAGGTAGCACCAGGCAGGTGGAGCACCTGCCCATCCAGTTAGGATAGTCCCTGGGGACGGGTGGGTGGGTGGGGACAGGCCAGGTCTGCACAGAGCTGGCCCAGAGAATGTTCTGGGTGGACTGTGTCCACGAAAGAATGCGGTACAAAGGCACGTTGTCTCCTGGGGCTCATAACCGGACCCCGAGGTCAGGGGCAGGAGGCCTGGAGCCATGCGAGTGCAGGACGAGCACTCTCATATCACTTGCCGGGGAGAGAGCACATCACATTTTAATTCAACTGTGAGTCGCTCCTGGGCCCCCAAGAAACAGCTCTTGAAGCCCATTGATAAAACACACAGATCGGTCTCAGCTTGGGGATGAGAAGGGCTTTAGAGTAAAAGGACTTGGAGCTTCATTTTTCTCATCTGTAACGTAGGGATACTATGAGTACTACCTCCTAGGATGGTTGTTGTGAGGATTAAATACCTGTGAAATGTTTAGCCTGGAGCTGGGCACATAGTAAGCGCTCAATAATTGGTAGCTATGATTATCTGCATAGAAGGCAAGCTTCCACAAGGGGTGTCCTTTTTGACTTGCACTCCATACACTCTTTGAAAAGATTTGGGGTGTCCTCCAGGGGGTAAGTGGCAAGAGAATCGGGTGGCACCAAGCAGTTTCTGGGCAGAAGGGTGAGTGGTGCTGAGGTAGAAAAGATGACCCTTCCCCCCAGGCTAGGACCGCGACAGCCCTGTGGTCAGTTTAGGGAGGAGCAGGGTAGAGCATGGCCTTGGGTCTATAGGCAGAGTCAGACCAAGCTGTACTCTGTGATGAGGCTGAGAACCTGTAAATGACATGCCTGGGGGCAGCCTCATGCCCCAAGTCCCTCCCACTGTTTTGGCTCTCTGAGTGACACCCTCTGGGGCTGGAAAAGGGAAAAGAGTGTGTGGCCAAGGCCACAGTGACTCCTTTGGCAGCACTGAGGGGAACTGGCAGGGGGCGGGGTGGGGGGGTGGGGGGGTCTCAGCAGCTCAGCCTGAGAGGGTAGCCAGTTTCAGGCCTGCTCCCCTCAGAGAAATGCCGTTGTCCCAGCTGTGGCTGTCGTGCCTTTGTGTGTGCTCAGAGTATGACAGCTAGTGTCTCCTGGAAGGGGACACGGCAGTCCTGGTCCATCTCCCTTCATGGCAGGTCCAGACATGGTTGCCATGAACACGAAGCCCAGGGCCCCGCCCACGGAGGGAATGGCTGTGAGGTCAGGCAGGGACCAGACTCGGCAAAGTGAGCTGGGCCTGAAGTTCTGATGAGGGCATCAGGGCTGGCCTCAGGTCAGACCCACAGAGAATGCCCTGCCCTGCCCCGAAGGGCACTAGAACAAGACCATGGCAGGTGAGGAGAGGCAAGCCCAGGGCACCCACAAGGCATGTGGCTTATGGTGAGAAAGTTAATTCTAGCCCTCGTTGGAACTGGGTTTCCCACATCCTCCCAGGCCTGGGCAGGATGAGCTCAGTGATGGGTGGGGCTGCACCTTCAGCTGCTGAGCCCTGGGGCTGAGTGGAGCTGGGGGAAGGGCTGGCACTCCTGGTTTGCACAGTGGCAGTGGAGCCAGAGCTGGACATTGCCTTGTGGGTTGGCCAGCTCCCTTGCATTCCAGGAGTGCAGACAGTCCTCTCAGCCCTGCCACCAGCCCCCTTCCCAAATGCATGCAACTGGGCTCTGGATCACTCGGAGAGGGTGGGAGAGACCCAAAAAGAGTCCCAGGCACCCGCTAGGGAGATAGGCTCTGTCCTTTGCCTTCAGCAGCAGCCATGGCACTGTGGAGTGAGTCCTGGGCTTGTGTTCTGACCAGTGAGTCCAAGTCCAGGCTCTGCTTCACTTTGCTCTGTGACCTTGGCCTTTGGCGGCTTTAACTCACCCACAAAATGGGGTGGGATTCCAGAAGGTCACCTTGTGGTAACTCTGGGACCCACCGGAATTAGATGTATGTCAAAGGAGCTAGGGAGTGGCTTTGGGAAGATGAAAAAAATGAGAGAAAGAGCAATATTCACCCAGCCTCAAGGTGTCTCCATACAAGGGTCTTTGACCTTCCAAATGCCCAGTCATGATGTGAGCTCCCCTACCCAGGATCCTTGTGGGCTACCCCAGTAGAGCCGCCTCTCCATGGCCATGGCTACCACACTGCAAGCACCTAACTCCATGCCTGGAAACACCACTCCCCCATTTTTGTTGCTTCCCTGTCTTGATTGCCAGACCCTGATCCCAGGAACCTATCCCTCCCTGGAGATCTGGCCATGGCAGTGCAAGCAGGGAGCAGACCCTAGGACAGGGGTGGGCAAACTTTTTGACTCGAGGGCCACAATGGGTTCTTAAACTGGACCGGAGGGCCGGAACAAAAGCATGGATGGAGTGTTTGTATGAACTAATATAAATTCAAAGTAAACATCATTACATAAAAGGGTACGGTCTTTTTTTTTTTTTAGTTTTATTCATTTCAAACGGGCCGAATCCGGCCCGCAGGCCGTAGTTTGCCCATGGCTGCCCTAGGATGAGCTGGCTCAGAGCACGCCTGCTGCCCTCCCCTCTGTCACCTTCTCTTTGAGGTTAGGGATGGCCTCTTGGCTGGAGGGCTGTCCTGCTCTGAGCAGGCACAAACACAGGCACGCAGAGCCTTGGCAGCCCTAGGCACCTGGCCTCAGGGGGATGGGGTATCTCTCAAGAGGGTGCTCAGATGGGTGGGGGATGGGCGGAGACAGTGGTCTTGCTCAGCCTGCACAGCGCCTGTTGTGGCTGTGAGGAAGAGGCGAGTGGGTGGAGAGGAGCAGAGCAGGAGGCCACCCTGGGAAGAGGAAATGGACGAGGCCACATCTCTAGACCCACAGGAATTCCAAGCCCTGGCCTAGAGCAGCTCAGCTCATTACAGTTTCCCCCAAGTTGGTGGGAATGAGGCTCCTAAGAGAACAGCCTTGGCCAGACTGGCTAAGGAGGGCAAGGTTGAGCTGAGGAGTGGGGCGTGCCTGGTGGCCAGCTGCCTTATACGTTGTCACAATCGGGCCCCATGGAGGGCCAGTGGCTCAGCCTCCCTCTGGGGGGGAGCGTCCCGGTCCCAGCGGCCCAGGAGTGCAGCAGACACAGATGCCTGCCAGGAACAGGCTGTGGGGATGACGGAGTAAACAACAGCGGAGAATGGCCCTGTAAACCGCACTCAGTGGAAATCTTCCCCACAGCCACATCGCAAAGAGCAGCCAAAATATTGATCCTGAGCAGCAGTCTGCAGAATTGCTCTTTGGAAGATGACACAGACTGTCCAATTTCCCAGGCAGCACAGCACCGAGGGGCACACCCTGCCCTCACCCCAGTAAAGCCGGCGATCCATTAGATGGGGGTTGGGAGTCAAGTTCAGCCTTTGTGGAGTCCTGACCCCTCCTTTCAACATTGTCCAGAGGAGACTGGAAGCCGCTTAGACTCATCTGGAAACTGGAAACAGGTTCCTCGCCTTCGTGACCCATCAGCGTTCAGCTAGAGCTGCCATCCCTGGGGACACATCTGACTGCCCAGCATGTGGGGAAGTTGACCCATCAGCCAAACCATGTCACTGCAGAGTGGGCAGCCAGTGGCCAATATTGGGTGTTAACTGGACATTGAACTCTAGCCGGGAGGTTCTCACACATTCCTCTTCGTTTTACCTGAGGCCAACACTAATTCTTAGAAACATGATGTAGAGAATTGTCATTCTAGAAAGGACTTCTAGATTTGACAGGCTCGGCTAATGTTTATTAAGGCCCTCTTAGCCAGGAACACTGCCAGGCTCTTCTGTTGGCGTTGTCTCATCATTCCTCACGCCAGCCTTTGAGGTAGGCTTCACTCCCTCATTGTATAGAGGAGGAAGGTAAGCCCAGAGAAGTTTAGAAACCAGCTCAACATCACACAGCTGGTGTGTGGCAGAGCCAACATTAGAGCCCTGGTGTTTAACACCCTCTCCTAGTGTTCCTTATCTTCCATCACACCATTGCATTTCTCTATTGTTGTGTGGGCTGGTCATGAGGATTAGACAGGAGGACACATGTGGCACATGGTAGAATGGTATGGGGCTCTCCACGCACACACATGTTCATTGCTGCTGTCCTTCATTATTTAGTACTTTGGGTTGACTTTGGACCTGAGGGTATTAGGCAGCAGCATTCTTTCAAATACAATTCAAATACGATTTCAGATTGGATTCTCTCTGGCTTAGGGAAAGAGAGAGTGGAGAAGGAGAAGACAGAGATTGAGTTTTGTCTTGTGGTCTCATTTCACTGGGATGGATGAGTGAGTGAACGTCAGGCACGGCTAGATCCAGGAAGTGATGCAGTGACAACAGGTCATCAGACTCTTATTTGCCTTACACTTCTCATCGTTACTGTTTTTTGTTTTGACCTCAGTCTCATATGTTGCCTTTGGGTTTCCTCTTTCAGAGCAGGACAGTCACATTGGCCATAGTGAATGGAGAAGGGCCATAGGCCCCTGGTGGCTCCTGGCCTTCACCATCCCAGCTAGTGACTCTGGATAGCAAAGCCCTTTTCCTCCCAGTTGTTATTGTGAGAAGTATCTCAGGGAGGTGCTCTGATGGGGCCCTGCTTGGGTCACATGACTACACCTGGCCCAGTGGACTGTAGTATTTGACCAATGGGTAGCCTGCCCACTGCCATGGACAGGGTGGTGGGGCCCAGCAGGATTACAATTGAGGGAAGACAGTTGCCTGAGTCACTCTTACCAGAAGAAAGGGAAGAGAGAATACTGGACAGACAAAAGCAATGCTGCCCATTACCCTAGGATTGGAAGAATGAGGTGAGTCAATGATATGGTATGAAAATGTAAGCCATCCCATATTGGCACATCCTTCCAATCTTACAGATTAGGAAACTGAGGCTCAGACGCATTATGCGACCTTGTCATGCTCTTACGATGAAGTTCTGAGACCCCCAGGCTGGAGTCTGAGTCCCCTATTCCCTCCACCTCACCTGCTCAGGGAGGAAAGTGAGGTCCCCGAGACCTTTTCTGCCACCTTCTGTCTCACTCTGGGCCTCTCGGAGAGGGAAAACCAGTGGGCCAGCAGCCACGGCGGCCGGTTCTGGGGATTCAATGGTGAGCAAAGCATCCACGGCACCCTGGTCATGGAGCCGGTATTTCAGTGAGCGAGCTGGTCACCAGGCCAAAAGTTACACACAATGAAAGAAGTTGTCAATGTTGATCCTTGGGCTCTAAATACAAAGTATATGATGCTGAGAAAGTGTACAGGTACCGAGAGTATTCAGAGAGTATACGCAGGTTCCGCCGGCGTCAGGGAGAGCTTTTTTGAGGAGGTGAGGTGCAAGGTGAAATTCAAGTTTGGAGGGAAGTTCAGTGGGTAAGGAAGAACATTCAGGGCAAAGGACACTACTCATGCCCAGAATTGCAAGAATTCTGTGTGCTTGAAAATTGGGTGCAAAGGATGGAACCACTGGTAGGGAGGAAAGGAGGCCTTTGTGCTTTTCTAATAAGTGTGGATTAAAGATGAGCCACTTCCTTTCATCTGTGGGTGTCTATTGGGAATCTCCAAATGGTCTGGGCAGTAATCAGTATTTGAGCATGAGAAAGGCTGTTGAAAAGTGACTTGATCTGATCCCTATATGAGGATACTATCTGGCGGCCTGTGGCCAGGTCAGCCTGGGATAAGACTGGACATAAGGACACTCTGTTAATGGGCCATTACAGGAAGTCCATCAGTGATCGGATCTGCTGCAGACTTCCGGGTGAGGTCCTGGGTACAGACAGGAGGAAGCTCCAGAGCTGGTCTCGCCCTCTGTCCCCACCCCCGTGCTTTTTCACCTTCTCTCCCTGGTTCCTGCCTGGAGAATTCCATGTCCTTGGGATATCTCAGGCTCAAAATCAGCACCCTGAGAGCTCTGGACAGGGGCTCAGCATGCACGCCATTGAACAGGGCAGTGTCCCCGGGATAAAGACACCAGTGTGAAAGCCTTCACTGTGTCCACCAAACAATGGCACTAGTGAGGGACAGGGAAGAGAGAAGGGGAGGGAATGCCTCCTTTCCCTCCACCCACTGACTTATTTAATGATCATTTAACAAATATCAGATGCTGGGCTAGACCCAGGGAACCTGGCCGTGCAGAAGATGGACTCAGTGCGAGCCCCCCTGATGCTGGGCTGGGTGTATTTCTGTGTGGCATTAACTCTCCTGAAGACTTGCTTCTGACTGACTGTGACCACCGTTGGGGAGGGTTGGCTCCAGCCAGCGGGTGTAGGAAAAGTGCACTGGCCTGGTGTTGGGGGTCCTGGGTTAGAAATGCAGCTGTGGGCTCCTGAGGAAGTGACCTAGGCTGTCTGCACCTGTGTTGCCTTCTCTATAGCAGGAAGGCAAGTCCACCCTCTGCATAGGCTGGGGTGAGTGTTCAGGGAGGTACCGCGCTTCTGGCACCTAAAAGACACCTTTCCCTCCAGGACTTCACCACGCACTTTTTGGTCTAAGTTTTCCCAAGCTGAGCATTATATACCCTCTCCCCCTGCTCAGCGATATGTGCCATTTAGACTCACAACCAAATCTGACTTTTTTGACTCAGAAACAGCCTGCCAGATAAGCCTTCAGCTTTGAGGTGCTCACAATTGCTTTCCAATGCTCACAGTGAAACGGCACAAAGGCTCATTTTCAGTTTGCTTCCAGCAGTGAGGTAGGGTAGGAGTGGCCCTGGGTGTGTGACAAGGAAATCCAGGCTGTGGTCTGGTTCCCTGCCTGCCAGCTGTGCAGGGCTCCCAGCCCACCGGAGCCTCAGTTTCCCCCTCCTGTGGAGTGGGGGTGATAACTCTTTCCTCCCAGGTTGCTGGGAGAGTTGAGTGAGCTACAGAAGCAATTATAAATGGACATTCCTGCACCTGAAAGTGTCTGGCCTGCCCTTAAAGCTACTCAACCTCGTCTCTGAAGATACTTACAGACGCTCTTGGGAAACTAGCATTCCCACCGACTTCTTCCACCTGCGACCACACAGCTGGCCTCTGGGAGCCCCCAGCCGTTCCTGGCCCAGCTGTTTGGCTCCAACTGTCCTGTGGTTAGAGCAGCAGGCCTGCTGTTCTGGGAAGTCTCTTTCTCAGGCTGGGTCCCCAGGGAGGGAGCTGAGCCCCATTTGGTGGGGAGAAGTCAGGGGGTGGGGTGGGGTGGGAGGGCCAACCCTGGAGAAGTTGGGTGAATGCTGTGTTTTCAAATAACTCCATGCTCACAAAGATAAAACTGTGGTCTGGCCATACATATTTCATATGTGTGTGTGTGTGTTCCCGGTACACTTCCTTTTAATTTTTATAACCATACGTAACGTCAGGGACATTTAATCCATATGGTTCTGATTCCTTAACACTTAAATCATCCAAATGTTGTTTTGGAGGATCTATTTGCAAATCTCTTTACATAAGCTTTTAACTCCTTCTTTCTCAAGGGCATCAAGGTAGGGTCTCTGGGAGAGGCCTCCTCCTCTTCCATTTTCTCCCCACCCGACCGGCCAGGGCTCTTGACCACCTGCGCCCAGGCCCCGCACTCAGGGTGGGGGGCTGGTGGGAGAGGAAGAGCGACACACTGGGGTCCATACCCCAGCTTTGCCCGTCCTGGCTGTGTGACCAGCCTCTAGTCCACCTCATCAAACCCTTTTTCCTTTCCCTGTAAAAAGGGATACGAAATGTCTTATGGGGTTGTTAGAGGAATTAAATAAGGAAATGAAGCCTGTAGCCCAGAGAACATGGTTTGCCTTCCAAGAATGGAGCCTTCCTAAGTGCCAGAGGGCAGCGCTGAGAGGTGGGCAGTGACAAAACACAAGGTCGTTCTTGAGGAATCTGGAGACAGCAGCACCAGGTGGAAAAACCAAGTGCAGGGAAGCAAAGGGGACTCTGCCCATGGGAAGTGGATTGAGGTGAGGACAGAACCGGGACCACAGTGGCCAGGAGGGTGGAGGTGAAGGCCTGCTGTCAGGAGGTGCATGGTCCCGCCCCCAGGTGCAACTCTGCGTTTGGTGTCCACCTCACGTGTGCAGGGGAGGTGGGGAGGCCGATAGGACCAGACAGGCCATGGAGCGGGGTACAGGAAGGCAGCCCTCCCAGATTCCATGGGCTGCTTGCACACCCGAAGCCACCCCGCTCGCCTGTCAGAGCACACGCTGCAAAGGCCCCTCCCAGGCTTCCCCACCTGCAGGCACAGCCCAACTCCTTAGCCTGGAGTCAGGGCCCAGTGACTGACTGACTCTCTCTCTCTCTCTCTCTCTCTCTCTCTCTCTCTCTCTCACACACACACACACACACACACACACCACACCTCCTCCCTCTCCCCTCAGGCCATTCTCAAACATTTAATGCTCCTTGAAGCTTTTGTTTCTTCACCGGTTTCCCCTGCCAGGGTGATCTTTTCTTGCCTTCTCCATTAACAAACACCTTCCCACTCTTCAAAGTCCAACCCAGAAGTCACCTCCTCCGAGAAGCCTTTCTGGGGAGATTTGCCAATAATGGGCCTTCTTGTGTGTTTCCTTGTCTTGGTCTTACTGGGCCGTACTGATCTGGGATGACATCTTCAGGATCTTGCTGGGAGCTGGGGTGTGGGGATGGAAAGAGGCAGACCATCCCATTGAGGCACGCCCCCCACCCCCACCCCCACCCCCTGCTTTCTGGAAAGGCAGAATGAAATTTAAGGATGGCCCCAAGGGACTCCATGGCTGTAGGTGTGAGACAGGAGTCTGGGGAAGGGGGGGGGGGGCGGGCACAGGTGTCCTGTGCAGCACAGCTCCCGGGGCCTCCCCATGGCAGGCGCCCCCTGGCCAGTTCTGATCTGGACATCAGCAGCGTCTGTGCCCAGAGAACAGGATTTGTTTCCCTGGCGATTCCAGACGGAGCGAATCCCAGACAGAGCTGCATCTCTGGGACGGAAGAGCAGATGCTCAATCTAAAATTAGTCTGCTGACTGTGACTTCATCCAGGCTGCGGGAACTGATCTGCTTCTTGCATCTGTCACTGTGTAGTGGAGGAGCCCTGCCTCCCTGCGAGGCTGCGTGGCGATAGCCAGCCAGCCGGGTCCAGCACCCCACCGCCTACCTGCTGTGCTGCTCTGCGCTTTACCTGGTCCACTCCGCACAAATGCCCTGAGAGCCTCGCCACCCCTCACCCCTCAGGAGTGGGATCTACCCAACTTTGGCATTGAAGGCTTCCCCTCAGTGGTTAAATGACCTGTCCAGCACTGTCCCCACCAGTGAGGGTCCAAGCAGGTCTGGGCACAACTCCAGATTCAGGCACCAAGAAGACAGCCCATAGAATGATGCAGGTAGGAGCTAGAGGGTGTCTGGCCAAAACTGAGGAGAATGGTAGTCAAGGAAAATATTCCTCACCTCACCTCTTTTTTGTCTGCTGTTCCCTCCTCCATCCAGGCATCCCCTGACTCTCCCACTGCCTGCCCCAGTGGCGTCTGCTCTTTGGGAAGAGTGGTATCCGTTGGAGGCCTACTGTGGGGGCCAAGGCCCCAGCATGGCCTTCATTTATTTATCTTACATTTCTCACAATAGCCTAGCAGGCCCCAAGTAATATAGCTGGCGCACTCTCACCTCTGGGCCTTCGCACTGGCTGTTCTCTGAATGTAAAGATCTTTCTCCAACACCTACGTTACTCAGTTCTTCACCTGCTTCAAGTCATTGCTCAAATGCCACCTTCTCTATGAGGCTGACTCCAGCTACCTTATTTAAATTGTAACCCACCTCCCACCCCAGCACCCCTTATTCCCTTACTCTCTCCTACCTTGTACTTTCTATCATATATACGTATTTCTAACGTGTTTTAAAATTCACTTATTTGTTGTTTCTCATTTATTATCTGTCTCTTCCTTCCAGAATGCAAACTCCACAAGGGCAGGGCTGTTTGCCCATTTTGTTCACTGATGTACTTACTCTGAGTCCCCAGAATGGGGCCTGGACTGGAGCAGGTGCTCACTGACCGTTGGTTAGAGAATGTCTGTGTTCAGGGGAGGCAGAGGCACCTGGACCCAGGGAAGCACCCTTTCTTGGCCTTTCCAGAGGCGGTGCCTGCTGGTGGGGTCATGTCTAGGTCCTCTTTGAGCCTCCATGTGTTCATCTGGTAACTGGGGCCAATGGTCCCTGTCCTGCCTCTCGTAGAGCCTGGGAGCTAACATGAGGGCACATGTGTGATTGTGCACCAAACTATAAAGGGCTACCCAAATAGGTGTGAGGTACCTGTTTGTTCAGGCAGCATCACTGAGCACCTACTGGGTGCTAGGCTCCATACAGGGGCCCGTCGGCAAAGAGGCTCTCCCCAGCTGAGTGGGGCTGACTCTAGATGTGAGGAGGTGGGAAATCCCCACTCATTTTGTAGAGTTGTTGGACAAATGGGACTCCAAATAAGGAATATGGGCTCCTCCTGAGATCTGGGGAATTCATACCTTAGCCCTCTGTATTAGTCAGGATTCCCTAGAGAAATAGAACCAAAACGATAGATAGACAGATAGATAGAGATGATAGAAAAAAAAAAAACATATATATATATATATATATATATATATATATATATATATATATATATATCTC
>NW_005871085.1:1795204-1879737 GCF_000147115.1 Myotis lucifugus
AGAGGGAGACCCATTTCCTTGTCATAAGGAAATGGCTCATGTGATCCTGGAGGCTGAGAAGCCCCAAGATCTACAGCTGGCAGGCTGCAGGCCCAGGGGAGTCTGAGGTGCAGTTCTTCTCTAAGTCCAGCGGCCTGCGACCAGGAGCACCCGATGGCCCAAGTTCCAGGCTGAAAGCCAGCTTGAGATTCGGAAGGAGCTGATGTTTCAGTCCGAGTGCAAAGACTGGAAACAAACTGGAGCCCCAGCTCAGCAGCGGGCTGAGTTCTTCTTGCTCCGCCTGGTTGTTGGCTCAGGTCCTCAGTAGCTGGGGAGGCCACCACAGTAGGGAGGGCATTCTGCTCTACTAGGTCTACTGATTTGAACACTGATCTTGTCCAGAAGCACCCTCTCAGACACACCCAGAATAGCGTCTGGCAAAATATCTGGGCACCCGGTGGCCCAGTCAATATGATACATAAAATTAGCCATCAGACCCTCCTCCCCACCAAACTGCTGTTGATCCTCAAAGCCCAGAGGATCCAGCCATCAAATCCGCGTGCCCGCATTTCCCTCTCCAGATCCCTGGCTCTTCCAGTCCGCCACCCCTGGGGACATTGCCTCTGTTCCCCAGCTCCTCTGACCAGCCCTTTCTAAGTGGTACCCACTAGTTGCCCCAGAAGCTTGCTGGGATTTTCATCTAATCAGAGTCAGTGGGGACTGAGGGGCAAGTGCAGGAGGTCAGCAGGAAGGCCTGCAGGGGGACAGCCCTCAGAGGGCTGGTTTTTGGGCTGGAGGAAGTGTGGCTGACTGGTAAGTGAGAAAGGCTGCATGGGAGGGAGCCTGAGCAGGGTGGAGCCAGACCATTTCAGATTTTCTTGTTGTTAGATGGAGGCTCCAAAGGGTAGCCTTCAAACTAGGCCTCCACCCTTTCCCGTATTCATCCCATTTTCAGTATCTTCTGCATCATTCATTTCTTTTATTTGCTGTTATCATAGTTACTTCCCAAGTGCGCAGGGCCTCCCTGGAACCAGACTGTCAGGTGCACAGGCCTCAAGATGCCTCATTGGTCTTGCCTCCAGACTCCTTCCTGACAACCCCTTGCCCAGCCCAGGCCCCTTGCCACATGGGTGGTAGCAATCACTCTTGGATAAAAGTCACACAAGGGGAAAAGGTTTAAAGGCCATCCCAGAATTTCCCTCTCCTTCTTGCTGCTCCCAAAATTCTTTTCTCATCATACCTATTACTGTTTCCCTTGTCTTAATGTTTATAGGCTATGATTGAATTCTCATCCCCCCTTCCTGCACTCTGAGTTATTGTCAAGGACCAAGTCTTATGCATCAGAGTCGCCCACAAGAGCTTGAGTGGAGTTTGGGGGCTTCCTTTATTGAGCATCTACTGCCTGCCAGCTTTTGTTCATGATAATTAAATGCATTTTATCCTTTAATTTTATTAACTCTCATTTAATCTTCACAATCCTTCCCTGAGTGCCATCCTCCCCATTTTACAGCTGTAAAAACTGAGGCTCGGAGAAGTTAGGCAGCTCATAAGAGTCAGAGCCGGGACTTGCACCCATATTGTGTCAATGCAAGCCTTGGAAGTTGACGCTGTCTGCTGCACCTCCCATTGGCAAGCACAAAGCCATGTGCAGAGTAAATATTTGTTGTTATTGATGATCTTGCAAGCCGGTCCCTTGGCTTGGAGGAAACCTGTTCTCACAGCTGCCAGGGCTTGACTAAGCTTCTGATTTCCTAGAACCAAAGGCCCCACCCTCCCCACCTGGGGCCCACTGGGCTCTGTGGGAGTCCCCAGAAACTCTGGTAAAAAGCCAGAGTGAGGCAGACACAGGGCTCAGGCTGAGCCAAAGCCTCAGTCTGAAGTGCAGGAATAGAGGATGCTTTGTCATTTGGGGGAAATAGTCACCGGGCTTGAGGCTGACTGGCCTCTTGTAGTTGTTTACTGCACAGGATGGCCAGAGAGGCAGAAGCCTCCTTAACATGCTCTGAATACCTGTGATGTCCCAGCACCGAGGATGGCCTGGTGTGTGCAGAGCTGCAGAATCTAAAGGGACAACAGATATATGACTAAAATGACTACACACATTTGGGACACAAGCCCGGACAGTCTGCACCAAGTGCTGGAGGTCCATGAAGAAGGAAGTAGCCAGTGCCACCTGGGAGACCAGGGAGGCCTTCCTAAGGGAAGTGGCCTCTGAGCTGACATGGAAAGCTGAATGGGAGCCAGCCAAGCAGATAGGAGTCAAGGGAACAGTGCAGGGAACTGCATGTACAAAAATGTACTTGGCAGGCTCAGAAACAGTGACGGATTCTATATGGTGGGAACATAGGGTGGATAGGGGTGGTGCAGAGAGAGGGAGGCTTGGGTAGGTAAACTGAGGCTCTGTTATAAAAGGTACTAATGGACAGGGTAGTTTAGCTGGGCAAGGAACAAGTTGAATTTGTCTTGGAGAGTGCTACCTTTTAATTTATTTTTATTTTTTTAATTTTGTTTTATTGCTTAAAGTATTACAAAGAGTATTATATATGTCTCCTCCCCCCCCCTTTGACATTCCCCCGGCCTCCCCTACCCCCCAGTGTCTTGTGTCCATTGGTTATGCTTATATGCATGCATATAAGTCCTTCGGTTGATCTCTTACCCGCCCCCCCAACCCTCCCCAGGCTTCCCACTGTAGTTTGACAGTCTGTTCAATGCTGCTCTGCCTCTGTATCTATTTTTGTTCATCAGTTTATAATGGTCTTTATTATCCATAAATGAGTGAGATCATGTGGTATTTTTCTTTCATTGCCTGGCTTATTTCACTTAGCATAATGCTCCCCAGTTCCATCCATGCTGTTGCAAATGGTAAGAATTCCTTCTTTTTTACAGCAGCATAGTATTCCATTGTGTAGATGTACCACAGTTTTCTAATCCATTCATCTGCTGATGGGCATTTGGATTAGAGGGGAAGGTGAACATGGGGACCAAGGAGAAGGCTTGTAACTGGCTTCAGATTTGGGATGATGGGTGCTGCCATTAATGAAGACAAGCAGTATGGGAAGAGCAGGATTCTGGGTCATAACAGGGAACAAAGTAACAATAGCTGTTGAGTACCTGCTAGATGCTGGGCACTCTATCATGGGCTCTATGGAAGTATCTTGTCAAATCTTCACAGCAGCCCTTTGAGATAAAGAAGTCAAGATCAGTGACATCGTGAAATGTGCCCAAGGTCACACAGTGAGTGTGAGGCTGGGATCTGAGCCCAGGTCCATGGGGCTCCTAGACACATACTGTTACCCACAGCATCAGGTTGAAGTGAGTTAGGGATGAAGTGGTGCCCGAGTCAGGAAGCTGGGGGACACAGTCCTCAACCCGGGGGAGAAGTTGGGGCTGAGTCTGCTGCATACATTGCAAGAATCCCAGGTCTCTGTCCCAGGAGCGAAATGGCTGCCTCTGTGAGAAGTGAGGACTCAAGGTGCATGTGAGGACTCAAGGTGCATGTGTACAACAGATGTATCGCAAGAGTACACACACACACACACACACACACACACACCACATGTACACACTGCATACACACAAATAGTAAAATGGCACAATGCATCTGAGTCCAGGAAATCATAGCCAGGGGAGTCTGGGAGACAGGGTGGAGGGGGGTTGCTGGTAAGTAAGCACAAGATTTAAACAAGTAACCTGGAGGGCCTACAGGGTGGGTTGCTCAGCCCCCTCTGAAAGCTCTCCCAAGAACGCCGTGGCAGTCCCCAGTTCCTTCAGAACGCCAGCGTGTTCCAAAAGTGGATCTGTAATTTGGTTGTTAGGAGCTAGGAACAAATTTTAGAAAGATAGCCTCTTAGATGATAGATCGGATGCCAACCCTGCCCTCTGCTCTAATCTTTATTAGGCTGTGCCATCTCCACTGTGGAAAGTTGGCTTTAGAGCAAAACCAAGCTCTGTGTGTGTGTGTGTGTGTGTGTGTGTGTGGCATTTCCATGGAAACAAGCATTTAGCAATTACCCAATTAGCCTGGGACACCTGGACCACAGTCTCCCTGAACTGGAGCCCCAGAAGTAGAATGGATCTTATCTCCCACCTTGTGTACGTGCCCTTTGCCCTGCCCCGTGCCTGGTTAAGAGCAGTGTAGCATTCAGCTAGTTGCGCCAGGATGGTCTATTTACCTACCAGTCTCCATCCATGGATGGAGCTCCCAAAACACAGGTTTGTGTGTTGCATGTTCCCAGAACAGGGAAGGGGCCTGATTCATGAATGAGGAATGAAGGAATGTAGGAAGGCCCCCAGGGCTAAGCTCTGGGAATTTCTCAAGACCTGGCCCAGTTATATGCAGAGGATGGGCGGATAGGAAGGAACTGGCACCTGGCACCACCTGCTTTCTAACCTGGGGCCCATTCAGCTACTGGGTGGGAAAGGTGCCCTGAGCCCAGGGTAGGGATGATGGCTCATGAAGCAGAGTCGGGCTCATACTGTTAGTCTTGAAATAGAGCTGCCTGCTTCCACTCTGTGTCTCTGAGCTCTGAGGCTGTGGTCCTGAGATTTTCTGGTCTCCCATGAGAATTGGCACCAGGATTGGGTTGGGGACTGAGTCTCAAGGTGGACACAGGTAGCTTTGGTTGTGGACGGAGCTGGTTGAAGGCTCCTGGGCTGATATTCCTGGCCTGGAGGTTGATGGGGCCTGTGTGGCTTGAGGGGTCACGGGCAGGATCTTTGGAGGGTTTAGGGCAGTGATGGCGAACCTATGACACGCGTGTCAGAGGTGACACGCGAACTCATTTTTTAGGTTGATTTTTTTTTGTTAAATGGCATTTAAATATATAAAATAAATATCAAAAATATAAGTCTTTGTTTTACTATGGTTGCAAATATCAAAAAATTTCTATATGTGACACGGCACCAGAGTTAAGTTAGGGTTTTTCAAAATGCTGACACGCCGAGCTCAAAAGGTTCGCCATCACTGGTTTAGGGGAATCCAGTGTGATTGTGTCTGGAATAATGTAGGTGCTTGATAAAGTTCACTTTGTTTTATCCCTTCCACCTGGCTATGGCCAGCTCAGGACTGTGTGTTTGGGAGTTGGAATAGGGATGTGCCAGGCTGCCAGGATGGGAATGCACACGACTTTGCCCAAAGAATAGGGAGACAATCCCAAGCCACAGAAAGTTGGGATAAAGGAACAGTCCAAGGAAAGAGCCCCGGCAGGGCAGCCACCCAGGGAGTGCACCTTGGCCCAGGTTCCTGAGCCTCCATTTAATCCTGTCAATCAGAAATACCACCGTCCATCCCAGTTCCTAGCCAGGCCTTTGGGAACCTCAGCCACAGCTCTGAGTTGGGCCATTCTGCCCCTCCTGTGGTTAGTTTGTCTTCCTGCCCCATAGGATCATTCATTCACTTAACAAACATTTGTAAGCAGATCAGTCCTGGCAGGAGAGAAGGACCCAGAAAGTTCCTTAAAACTCCCAATCTGAGGGAAGGGAGGTTTCTCCCAGCTGATTGCAATTTGGGCTAAATCAGCGGTTCTCAACCTGTGGGTCGCGACCCCTTTGGCAGTCGAACGACCCTTTCACAGGGGTCGCCTAAGACCATCCTGCATATCAGATATTTACATTATGATTCATAACAGTAGCAACATTACAGTTATGAAGTAGCAACGAAAATAATTTTATGGTTGGGTCACAACATGAGGAACTGTATTTAAAGGGCCAGAAGGTTGAGAACCACTGGGCTAAATGGTCCATCTCTGGAGGCAGGAACCATTGCGCTGCTTCTGGCAGCAAAGGAAGGTGACTAAATCCATTGGGAAGTTCCATGACCACCCCTCAAAGCCTGGAGAGGAAGCTCATCCGGGGGCAGGAGCAAGGCTGTCATCTGAACCTTTGCACAAATGACAAAAAGTCACCCCTTGGGGCATATGAATTATGAGTCACCCACTTTCTCCTGCCCAGAGCTGCTCCGAGCCAGGCACAGTAAGTGGGGCAGTAGGGGCAGGGCAGGAGTGGAATGAGGGGCAAGAACCTGTCCCAAGTTTCACCCTGTCCCACAAATCAAGGGAAGGAGCTGTATTGAGGGCAGGCTTGATTTGGGGTATGAAGGACAGCAGGAGTAGAGAGGGCATTTCAGACAGAAGGAAAGTCTGTGCAGAGACCCCCACGAAGTAAAAGCTGGCGCAAGCTGTGTTGGGGGCAAAGGGACTGGGTAGAAGGCACAGAGGGCTGAGCAGCAAGAGGTGCAGCTGTCAGCGGGACCTTGCATGCCAGATCAGGGACTGTGGCCCTTCTCTTCGGGGCTTTGTCAGAAAGAGGGTGACCCAATTGGATCTAAGATTGGGCTCTGGGAGCTGATGGAGGATGGGGGAGAGTGGGGTGGTGGTGACCAACAGAACTGGGGGATTGGCAGCTGGCTGGAGTGAGCAGCTGGGCACATGAACCTGCAGCTCCCATCCAGCCACACCTCCCTTATTCCTTGCAAGCCCCGGAGCTACGGCTTCCTCCCCCAGCACCTAGGAATGTGGTGCCCCTTTGGAACTTGAGATTCCTTCCATCAAAGCTAGTGGTCTGCCGGGGGTTGTTAGCTCTGACCTGGTTTTGGAGGGAGGGGGAGGCTCTGCTGAAAGCTGTTGTATGAGGAAGGCACAGAAATCTCCAGGTACTAGCCCTGTGCTCTGGGCCCCATGGCCTCTGGTCAGAGGGAACCCACTTCCTTAGACATGTAGGGCCATGAATTTGAATCCCTCACTTTGGAGTCAGAGGAAACCTGGGGTCTCCGAGGAGCCTTCTTGGAAGCCCTAGTCAGCATAGGGGTCAGTCACCCTGTGGGTCCTTAAACTTTCACGACCTGGAGAGGGGGTAGCATCTGGGCACTTAGTTTGCCTAAAAGTCTAGGCCTGCCCTTGGCCCCAGGCCCCATAACCTCCGGAGGCTGTTCCAGGCAGGCAGAGGCCAGGCCTGGAGTGAGCTGGATTCAGGGTCAGCCCTGGTTCTGCAGAGCTGACCTCAGACAAATCACCTGACATGTCTGAGCCTCAGTGTACAGCAAGCATGTCAAACTCGTGGCCCGTGGGCTGCATGCCTTGTTTATTTGGCCTGTGTTAGCCTTTGAGTGTGACATGCTTGGTGTACAGAATCTCTAAAATACAGCTCCTTGTGGGGTCTGGAGGCCTTGGAGGGCCATTCTGCTCTCTCAAGGGGCAGGCAGATGGGGGCCGGAGTGGGGCTGGCCCACGCGTGCCCAAGACTGGCCAAAGCATGTGACTCAGGTCCCAAGACCTGGGATCCAGCTGCTTCTGGTAAAGTCTGGCCGTTAGGGAAGCCCCGGGTTGCCCCTCACCCCCAGGCTGGAGCCTAGGGAGGCCCGGGCTAGGCTGCCCCGCCCAGTGCTCATTAAGGCGAATTCCCGCCTTGGGAGGTGCGGGCTTCCTGGAGCAGAGCTGGCACCCGGGAGCAAGGCTGGGAGCACGCACTTTGGGGATCACACTCCTAGACCCGCCGGGCACGGGTGCGGCCCAGACGGGTCTCCCAGAGGCAGGGCCTCGGCGGGCGGCCACCGGGCTTCCCTGACTGCCCTCCCCGAGGGCCCGGGAGGAAATGACAGCTAGGGAGCCGGGGCGGGCGCGAAGGGCGGGGCGGCGCCCAGAGTGACAAGGCCTGTCAAGGAGGAGGCCGCCGCACAGAACCTCCCAGCTCCGGCCAGAGTCGGGGATTCCCCAGACACAGACCCTCCCCAGCAGCCGCCCGCCGTGCCCCGGCCCATCGTGACCTCGCGACGCGGCGACCCTAGCGTGGCCGGCGGCGACCGGGAGGGCTGAGGCCGAGCGAGAGGAGAGGCGCCCGGGGCGTGCGGGCGCGGGGTCCCCGGGCTGGGCGACAGGAAACTCTGGGGAGTGAATGGAAAGAAGTGGGTGGTCCGGCCCCTGCGACTTCCCCTGACATCACTGCCCAAATAAGGAGCTTCCAAGCGGCTGCGGGGCGGCCCGGAGCCGCACCCGCCGCCGGCGCCAGCCGCTAGCCCGCCCTGCGCCCACCCCGCACCCGCGTGGGCCGCCTGCGAGCGCTCGGGGCACCGCCGGGCGGAGCCGAGCCGGGCGGAGCCAAGCGAGGAGCGGGCGCAGCCGAGGCGCACAGAGGCCAGGCGCGCAGCCCAGCGCAGCCCAGTGGAGCGCTGCGCAGCCCAGCCCGGAGCCGCGGAGCCCGACCGCCCGCAGGTAAGCGGGGAGCCTGGCAACCGGGGAGCCAGGCACCGCCGAGCGGCTGAGCAGCCCCGGCCGGGGCGGCAGCGGAGGGACCAGCGGAGCCGGGCGGGAGGGAACTGGCTGGAGATGGGCGCGGGTGCAGGCACGTAGGTTCAGGTTCGCACTCCAGGGACCTCCGGGACTCCTCTGTAGCCTGGGGTTGCCTGCTGCACGCGCTCTCCGCCTGCGTTTCGCCAACACTACTTGTGTCACTGTCCTGGGTTGCCCCGAGCGTTCCCGGTTCACACTTCTCTTGCACACTCACGCCTGGCACAGCCCCACTCGCCATGGGTGTGTACAGCCTCCTGTGCCTGCAGCAGACCCTCACGACACACCTCTCAGGCCTCGCACGCTCAGAAACGGTGGGAGAAGCACACGGTGGGAACTGCTGAATGGGTTTGGCATCCCTGACCATGCTTCCCCCTGGAGGCAGTGGCAGTTTCAGACTGTCAAGGCCACCATCCTCGGGCTCCTTGGGCTTATTGGGAGTGAGTTACACTAGCATTGCTCTGGCTCTACAACCCCCCTCTCCCACAGAATGGCACCTGGCACTGGGGGGGGGGGGGGCGGGGGGCTGTAGGGCTGTACCTGGCTGCTGGCTGGCATGGTTGGGAGGGTGTGGCGACTGGCAGAGAGCTACTCCCAGCCTTACAGCCTGGGTGTTTCCAGAGTGGCTGCTACTCCATGGGCATTTCTCTGGGCAACCTCCCCTCCCCTTCTCTTACCCAGTACAGGGGACCTGGCTCCCAACAGGGGTGGTGGGGGCTGTAGAGCAAGTGCAGGTGTTGTCATCCTCGGCATCTTCAGGCGCTCTGTGCAGTGGCTAGAATTGCTTATATCTATAAAACACTTCATGTCTTCATTGATGATTTAATCAAGGCCACAGGAAACTGATAAAGCCAAGTTATGGGCTCATCGCTTAGTGCTCTGGGCAGTCTCCTTAATTTCTTCAGGCTGCATTTTGTCATCTGAAAATGGGGATGAGGATCTTCCGGGGAACGTTGTCAGGGAGACTTGCGATCCTATAAGTGAAACTGTTTTGTAAATACAAAGCCCTGTGCACATGCCAGTTACTGTGGTTTAGAAGCTTCTGGGCTGGTATTTTCCATGGCTCTGCTCTGTGACTTAGGGAGGCTGAACACCATTTCTGTCCAGTCATCTGCAAGAAAGGGGCCTTAATGTGTCCTGTGTGCCTGCTAGCAGATTCCCCAAAGTGAGTTCTGTGGAACATTCGTTCTGAAAGCTGTGCCTCGAGTTAAGGTTCCCTGTTCTAGTAAGTTTGGCAAATTCTGCAAGCTCACTATTGCAATCGATATTGGTAAATTAAAGGCTCTGAGAAGTACTGCAATAAAAGAACATGCTTGACTCTGTCAAACCCAACATTTCCCTGGTTAATGCTACACCCTTTTCAAGTTACACATGCTTGCTCTTCCAGGAAGCAGTGCTTCAGGGGCTACCGATGATATGGTGTTGTAGAGTTGCAATCAAACTTTGAGAGCTGTGTTGTAATTGCCTTCTTTAATGAAGAGCAAACAGAAGCCCAGAGAAGTTGAGTAGCTCACGTGACTCAAGGTCACCCATAGTTAGTAGTAAAACAGGGACCATAACCCAGCGTCATCCACTGCTCTCACCACAGTCAGTTACGTCCAGAAGTTGAGAATTCTCTTCCGGGAACCAGTGTTGCTGCTTTATGTGGACACTCTACAGAATGAATTTGACAAACATAAGAATTTACATGATTTCTTATTGAATGAATTAAATGATAAAATGATTTTGAATTGAATGAATTTAATAAGCATTTAGTGAATGAGTGAATTAATTGGATGAATTAAATGCCACTTGTTGTGGGGACTTCAGCTTGTCAAGTTCAACCAGATGTAGAATCTGTAGTGAAAAGTAATAGTACTAGAGTCATCACAGACACATACATACACAGGTAGATTCGTACATGCTCACACATCCACCTCTTCACACAAGCCCCTCTCTCCCTACACTCTCACACATGCCCACACAGTCGATCCTGTGCACTCATTCACACACATGCTCCTACATATGCACACACACTCACTCACCTGCTCCTATACACATTCACATCTCTCCTGTTCATACTCTCTCACACATCTCTCCTGTTGTGCTCTAGGCTGCAGCCAGGAGGCACTCATGACAAGGGGCATGTCCCCTATCCCCAGGTCCACAGAGCTTGTGCCTGGCACCAGCTCCGGAGATGAGTTTTGAGCATGTGAGAAACCCTTGCATTTCCTCAGTGTTTCCCCATTTCTCCCATTTGCTGCTGTCCTTATCCCCTGTCTTTCTTGGTCAGCTATTGTTTGGTCACACATGATGCTCCAGGTCTGGCTTCTACTGTTTGTTTGAATCAACCATCAGAGCTCTGTCAGGGCAAGGACTTTGTCTCATTTGTTTGATTGGAATCCCCAGTGCCTAGCAGAGTGCCTGGCACAGGGGAGGTTCAATAAGCGTTTAGTGAATGAGTGAGTGAGTGAGTGAGTGAGGATGGCTGTGACCCAGGCCAGCAACCAGGGAGATTCGCTGAAGATGTTTGTGACGTATCTGCTGGGTCCTAGGCTCCTTCCTGGGGATTCTAGAAATAAAAGCTATTTAATCCTCTGTTCATGGAGCTTGCATTCCAGTGGGAAGAGAGGGCATGAATAGCAACGAACAAGATAATGCTAGTGTCCCACGCCATGAAGAAACTCAAACAAGGCAGTGTGGACGTTAGAGACGAATGGGGAAGCTAAAGATGGGGCCCAGGGAGTCCTCTCTGAGGAGTTAATATTTATCCTGAAATCCAAATAACGAAAAAGTGCAAAGATTTGGGGAAAGAGTATTCGGGCAGAAGAACAACAGGTACGAAGGCCCCGGGGCGTGAAGGAGCTGGGCTGAGTGCACATGGAGAGGTAGACTTGTAGTTCACTGCTGATTCCCTTACCAGTGCCCTTTGGGTGAAGGGCGGGGGGCGGGGGGGAAATTGCTGCTATCTGATCTGGGACCTAATTATCTTTGCGGTTCAATCACTAAAGCCAAACTCAGTGCCTCTGGGCTTGGGGGGTGGGGCTGCCTCTGCTAACTCAGAAGGCTGCCCTCCCCATCTTGTCTTCCCCCCACCCCTCTAAACAAGGAAAGGGGTGGACTCCCCAGGCCCCTCCCAGTTCTACCACATAGAATTGGATGTTCTGATTGCAGGAGGTTCGCGACAATTCAGGTGGTCCATCTGGAGGGGTCGTGAATTAGTTGTGCTGCTTCCATTATTAATAACCATGATGTCATACATCTGTGCAGTTCCTGGTCGGCTGCAGAGCACTTTCTCCTATTATCCAGTTCACTCTGTGGACTCATCTGCCAAGTGGGGGAGGGTGGGAGCAGAGGGGGATGGTGGAGGTGGAGAGAGCTCAGACACTGCCACACGTGGCTGCAGGCTCACCCAGCTGCCTCTCCCGAATCCCTGCTTCCTCTGCCGCAAAGCAGGATTCTGGAGAACCTACCCCTGGGGGTGTGGGGTGAAGACCTGCATGTCAGGGGCCTGGCGTGTCCAGGCGCTTAGTGGCTATTGGTTCACATTTTACAGGTGAGAAACTCAGAGCTAGGGAGAGCATGGCTTTTTCTTTTCTTTTCTTTTCCTTTTTTGTTTTGGTCCACTTTTGAATCTTCAGTCTTCCCAGCCCAGGGCTTGTGGGTACATAGTAGGCCTTGAATAACTATTTTGTTGAATTGACTTGTTGTTGAATTGACTTGCCTTAAGGTTGCACAGTTAGTAAAGGGCAGATCTAGGATTCAAACCCATCCAAAGTCTTTTTCATAAACAGCAGACTATTTGGGAATAATTGTCATGGTTAATAAAGACAGATCTTCATACCACGTTTGTAGATGAACAGAATTATTGTTGCTTTGTTGAGAATCCTAGAATTATAAGGTCTTGGGTTCTGATGCATGGTATTCTTTACAAACCAATACATGAATTTCTTAAGAAACATTTTGGAACCTTCTAGAAGAGGGTGTAGATGTGAGAAAATGGCCTCCTGAGATTTGAAAGCAGTGGTTCTTAACCAAGGGCATCCTTTCCTGTCACCTGAGGGCTTTTAACAGAAGAGTTATAAGTTCCACCCCCAACTGTCTGATTCAGAGCCTCGGGGTGGCATCTGGGCATGTGGAAACACACCTGGTGCTAGAAGGTCACCTGGGGAAGAGCAGCCAGCCAGCTGGATGCCCAGGAATTCTGGCAGGCCCTCCATCTGCCTCGAGTTTTCATACATCCTTAGCTATGCTACCCACCTTGTCCCAGGCCCACCCCAGCCACACGGTAGGAACATAAGCTATGGAGCCCCACAGACCTGAGTTTGCAACTCCTGCTTTCTGGCATGTGCCTGGGCCACGTTCCTTTACCTCTCATAAGGCTCAACTTTCTTGCCTGTACTATGGGAATGCTCACGCTTACCTACAGGGTAGCTATATGGATTACAGGTAACTATATCTATGTCAGCTTATGAAATATCTGTGCCTAGCACATAGTAGGTGAACAGTAAACAACAGGTTCAGTTGTTATTATGAAAAATGAATGATAATAAAAGCAACCTCAGCATTTGTGAGTTGGCTGCTAAACATAAAAGTGAACCAGTTTACTCCAAAGGCCAGACTTTTGAGAAGAGGGAACACTCCTTGTTGTAAACACCAATCCTTGGGCCAAAGAATAACTGCTCTGCCATTTTTTCACTCCTCTTTATTACATTGCTCTGGCTCTCATGGAGAGCGAAGGGCCGAATAGGGACCAGAGCCAACACCACTTTCCATACCTCAGACAGACCCATGGGCTCTGAGAGGGGTGTGTGAGGTGTGGAGGCCAGTGCTTAGTCCAGGCTTGTGTTCACCTACATCAGCCTGGCCTCCCGTTCCTAAGACCAATGTATAGGACAGTTACAGGGGAAACAGCTGGCTGGTGGGAGTCATAGGAGGCTGTACTTGTAACCTACTCTGTCATTCATTCATTTATTCACAACAGTGGATTAAGTCCTTCCCTGGGCTCAGTTCTGGTTCAAGCTCAGAGTCTAGCAGATCCGACCACTCAGGAGCTACGTGGATGTATAGGACAGTTACAGGGGAAACAGCTGGCTGGTGGGAGTCATAGGAGGCTGTACTTGTAACCTACTCTGTCATTCATTCATTTATTCACAACAGTGGATTAAGTCCTTCCCTGGGCTCAGTTCTGGTTCAAGCTCAGAGTCTAGCAGATCCGACCACTCAGGAGCTACGTGGTCATGGACAAGCTGCATTTCCTCTGCAGATCTCAGTGTTCTCACCTCTAGAATGGATTGTTCTGGCTACTTCACCAGAGGACTATTTTGTGGTTTTAAGGACCCACTCATCTCTGGGTGCTGCGTAGGTTTGAGGGTCTCTACCAGAGGGGTCGGGCAGAGAACAGGGGCTTCAGAATCTGTAGGAGCTCCACACCGCTGCTGGCTCTGCCACAGACTTGCTGTGTGATTTGCTGCATCTCTTAACTTCTCTGTTTCCTTTTCCTCACTTAGATAATGTGGTTATGACACCTCCGTTGCAGGGCACTGTGTTAGGTGAGATGATAGAGAAAACCTGGCTCTCAACGAACGTGACCCCCATTTCCTTTCTGTCTGCCTCCTGGCTCTTCTGTCCTGTGTGTTGCTGCTTTTGGAGCAAAGTTTCTCAAGCACCCAGAATGGGCCAGGTGGGCAGACAGCCAGGTTGGAGCTCAAGGGAGTAAGCATATGCCCTGGCTGAAAGGTGGGCCCGGGGAAGTGGGTCCAGCCCAAGAGCTATCAGGACCAGGGTGCGGGGCCAGGAGCCCTGGTTCTGTCCTGGGCCTGCCACTAGGTCACTGTGTGCATTTGCCGGTTCCCGCCCTCTCTGAGTCTGTGTCCTCACTGAGGCCAGTGTGCAGGGTCCCCTGGCTTTCTTCCTGCTCTGAGAAGCCTGAAGGCCTTTGATGTGCAAGTGCTGAGTGGCCACAGTGAGGGAGCGGGCCAGCTGGGTGTGGAGATTTCACCAGCTTCTCCCAGCCCAGGAATTGATTGTGGGGAGAGGCCAGCAGACAGACTCTGGACAAGGAAGAGACTGTGGTTTCTAATTGGCAGAGCCGCTCATGGGAGAAGAGGCAGGTGAAGGGACACTAATGGCATGGAATTAAATTGAAAGAAGGGCCTTTCTCCTGTGTTTCATTTTCCTTCAAGAAGACCGGAAGGCCCTAGCGGTGGCTCAGTGGGTAGAGCGTCGGCCTGCAGACCAAATGGTCCCAGGTTCGATTCCAGTCAAGGGCACATACTTGGGTTGCAGGCTCCTCCCTGGCCTGGGCCCTGTCAGGGCACGTGCAGGAGGCAACCAATCGATGTGTTTCTCTCACATGGATGTTTCTCTCTGTCTTTCCCTCTCTCTTCCACTCTCCCTAAAAATCAATGGAAAAATATCCTCAGGTGAGGATTTAAAAAAAAAAAAAAAAGACCAGACAGTTCAAAGCCACCTGTTTCTCAAGTGGCTTCCCTCTCATTTGAATTTAACAGTGTGTTTGGCTATGAAGGGTTTGTTTTTAGGTTATTAGGATGGAGGCAAGAGGTTGCGGAGTAAAACTCAGGGTCCAGTCATTCATTCCCGGAACACTCTCCAAGTGTCAGGCACTGTTCCAGGCAGAGGGATACAGCAGTGACCTAAACACAACCGCCAGTCCTCTCCTGGAGCTTGTGCACTAGTGGGGGCAGGGGGCATGCTGTGAACAGGGAGCGGGTGAGTGTGTGACATGGTAGATGGGGCAAGTGCCATGGAAGCAGCTAAAGCAGGGTAAGAAGTTGGAGAACGCTGGGAGGGATTCAGGGACTCTGTGTAGGATGGTTGGAGAAAGTGATGAAGTGACCGTTTGAGCAGAGACATGAAGGAAGTATAGAACTGAGACTAATTAAAGTAGACATTTCTTCCTCTGTGGGGTCCATGGGGGTCTATAGAAAGGTCTCCTTGGAGGCTGACATGGACAGCTCACCAGACAGCTCAGACCCTGGTTTAGATACAGAAAAAGAGTCTAATTCATGATCGTGGCTACCACTACATGAATAACAATGAGAGCAAGCTCCAAAGGGCTCTCAGTGGATTTGGCTCTAAGCCTTCAAAATGCCTGTCCATACAGACTGTCTTATTTAGCCCTCTAACAAGGTAGAAGGTGTCATCTCCATGTCACAGGTGTGGAATCTGAGAATCCTGTACATGAAACGGCAGGCCCAGGACCGCATCCCAAGGGAGGGGCAGAGGAGACACTCAAACCCAGGCTCTGCTGCCATCAGATGCCGTGTTTCTCCTCACTGAGTAGCCAGGCGCTCGGCATTCCTCATTGCAGCAGTCGAGGAAAAGATTTATTTATTGAAAACAAAAATAAATCCGTAGACTATGGAGATATGATATGGAAATGCAATATGGGATTCTGGGTTGGATCTTGGATAAGACAAAAGTATCAGTGGAAAAACCAGTGAAATGCTAATAAAGTCTGTAGTTTAGTTAATGGGATATACCAGTATCTATTTCTTAGTTTTGACAAATGTCCCTTAGTGATGTAAGATGTTAACATTAAAGGAAGCTGGGTGAAGGGTATCTGAGAACTCTCTTATTTATCTCTGTAACTTTCCTGTTATATAAGATTATTCCAAAGTGAAAAGTTTATTTTAAAATAAATGAATAAATCTACATACACTCCAATGAGCTGGCCTCCTCAGGGTTACTTGAGAAAGCCATAAGGGGTCATTAAGTAATTGAACCCCTACTGCTACTAGCCATCCCAAGCATGGGATCTAGAGGTGCCTGTGTGAGAAGGAGCAAAATTATACACCAATGCTTGTAACCACGCTTAGGAGGAATGTGCTCTTGGAAGTCTCTCCTCGGGGACTGCCCCAAAGTGAGTTTCCATATAACCTATACTTTTGCTACTCCATGTGATGGAAGTTCACCAACTCGTTTCACTCGGTGCCCTGGCAGACAGATGCTTGGAATTGAGCTTTATCGGCAGAGACACATCATGTGGCGTATGAATCGTAGTGACTAATGTCTGTGAAGGAGTGGTACGAGGTGGTGAGAATAGAATTAGAGAACTGGGACAACATTAACAGTAATCTGGTTTTCTTTTATGGCAGAAAATATTGAAAACCAGGGAGGGGTGTCCCCTGGAATGAAGGAAAGAGGCCAAGGTCAAGGGATTCCAAGATTTGGTCCCTCCGTGCAGTGATTCCCCATTCACAAAACAAGTGAGCTAGCTTAGGTAAGCCTCTGGGGACCCTCTGGCTGAAAACCCCTGAGCCCAGAGCAAGAGATTGTCCCAAGTTCACCAGGAAGCTGCTGAGAGGCACAGCGGAGCCTGTCTAGGTGACCTGGCCTCCTAATGGTTTTCAAGGGCTTAGCATATGGGCATTGCGTGTCCCCTTGAAATATGGGCGAGACAAAGATGCTCAGGTGGGCAGGAAACCACTATCATGGTCTATTAGACACATTTAATATTTAAGAGTAGGTTAGCCACTCCAAGATGGGCTCTTTATTTTTAGCAGGCTCTGTTCTTGCTAGTATTTCTTAGGGTGTGTTCCATAGAACACAAGTGTAAAGGATGGAAAAATGTGTTAATATAGAGAGAAAATAGAAGTGCTACTGCCAAGTAAATGTGAGAAAGTTTAAAGGCCCTAATACTGTAGGACTTCTGGGTCTGTAATATATGAAAGTGCATTGGAAGTCTCTAAAAAGTGTGTGTGTGTGTGTGTGTGTGTGTGTGTGTGTGTGTAGATAGAGATCTTGTGTGCCACTTCTGATCTTGATTGACTAGAGAATATATACACATATATGAATGAGAGAATATATACATGTTAATAATATATATGATGCACATATATGGACATGCATGTACATAAAAAGAATAGCTGGGATAGAGTTCTATAGAAAAACATTTTGGGAAACACTAAAGTTATCTGAGGTCAAAGCTGAAACAAACAAAATGAATGCTAAATTGTGACTCTACAATTTATTTCTGCATGTCAGTTTCAGCATGTCAGTTTCTCACATTGTTCCTATTGTGTTCACTTAATTTCTTTTTTCTCAGAAGAAAAATGTCAAATGGCATGCAAATGATCCGTCCCCCACCCCCTGCGCTGTGCTCATGGGAGACAGAAGTATTACCAAGCTCATGTGACAGCTCAGTGGTGGGTCTCTAACCCAGAAACCCACATGTGACATTGGTGTTTTCAGAGCTAAAAAAGAACCTCATTGAAAAATACCACTAAAGGCCAAAATTCTGCCTTTGTCAAGTGTGGCTTCGCATGAGGGCTCTCCCAGCACTTCCATCTACACAGGTGTGCTCGTCACCCTGAAAGGTGCTCGTCTTTACTGGTCTGGGTGCACGGTCAGGGGACATGCCCAGTTAGGTGAGAACACACTTTGATTTGATGACAATTTCTAAATAGGCTGACCTTTGCCCCACTCCCTGGTCCTGGCCTGTCCCCACCCCGAGTTGTCCCTGGGGAGAGTCCTGTAAATTGCCTGCTTGCCCTTGGAATCCCTTCACAGACTGGGTCACCTCAGCCTCCACGCTCCTGACTCTTACCCCCATGCATAAATGCTGCCCCCACCAAATCTGCTCCTCGCTCCTGGAGCATGTCCCCAAGCACGTGACTGTCCCATCGAAGGTGCAGGGTCCATTCCATTTTACAATTGCCACAGTCAGAGACTGAGCTTCGGTTTCCTTACCTGGCATATGAGAACAGTGTTCATGAAGACTCTACAAATAAAGAGTAAGGAACAGGAAGAGGGGAAACGTAAGAGGGATTTTCTTTCTCTTCGGGTCAGCTGAAGGGAACAGAAAGCTTCACAAACATCTCCTTTGAGGATGACATGGTTGGCTCAGCTAGGCCCTCAGACTCTGGCCTGTCATCTGACCTGTGTTACCTCAGACAAGCTATTTGAAGTCTTCAAGTTTCCCTTTCCTCAGCCATGAACATGGTTTTGATTCAGTGCTATGAAGCTTGTGTGGAGCCTCCAACAGTGCCTGGTGCTTTGTATTAGTTATTATGATGAGAATTTTATCAACTAACTAACACAACAGCCAAGTTTTTTTTTAAGTGCGCAAAAGATATAAACAGGTAGTTCGCAGAAGTGGAAAGGCCCATAAACCTATGACCAATGCTCTTGCTGCTAAGAAGCGAAGGATTATAAGTGAAAATGCTTATAGATGGCAAAACTGTAAAAAGATGGAGAAGATCTGGTGCTGGCGAGGGCCCAGGGGCCCAGTTGGTATCAATGAAAATTGATACAAATGCACATGCCTACTGTGAGCCAGCAACCCCCCAGCTATGGAAAAACAAGCGTACACAAAGCTAAATACGTAGGAGGGCGTTCCCTTGCAGCATTGTTTGCAGCAGAGAGAAATTAGAAATGACCTCAATGGCCAACAGTGGCAGGGCTTACATCACTTACAGTGCATGTCTGCCATGGAGTGCTTTGCAGCCATTTAAAAAGAAAGGAGTGAGTCAGCAGATCCTGGCCTGGGAGGGCATTTGTAACATATTCTCAACTGGAAAAGGGTTCGTGTGTGCTATGGTTCATACAGTCCCATTTTTATGCAGAACAAGTAGCAATGACATATGTGTGTGCACATGTAGATATGTTTCCGTGTTCACGGCAACAGTGTGGGAACATACAGGGAATTGTTAGTGTCAGCTTCATCTGGGCGAGAAGGGGGTTTGTCCACTTTTCACTTTAAATGCCTCCGTATTAAAAAATGTGTTTTTTAAACAAAGGAAACAAAAAAGAAAGCCACAGACAATGAAAAGCAAAGACTAAGCTCTACAGTGCAGGATTATTGGGAAGATTAAATGAGATAACATTTGACAAACACCTAACACAGTGCCTGATGCCTAGTAAGTGCCCACAAATGCTTTCCTCTTCTTCCTCCCTCCTAGACTCTGTGCCGCCCCCTACCCCCTTCCCTGTCCATCCCAGTGTCCCTCCCCCCACCCCCACTTCCCAACTTCAGTCAACGCACTGTGGTGCTTACAGCCCTGCCAGCACACCAACTGCTTGCCCGGTCTGGAGGAGCCACCCTGCCTCCTTTCCTTGCACTTCACTGGGTCCTTTCTTCTTGGTGCCCCTTTATTTTATTTTTTAAATATGTTTTTATTGATTTCAGAGAGGAAGGGAGAGGGAGAGAGAAACATCAATGTTGAGAGAATCATCCATCGGCTGCCTCCTGCACACCCCCTACTGGGGATCGAGCCCGAAACCCGGGCATGTGCCCTGACTGGAATGAACCAAGACATCCTAGTTCATAGGTTGTCTCTCAACCACTGAGCCACGCCAGCCGGGTGGTGCCCCTTTAAATGGCTGCTATCTTTCACTGGTTGCTGTCAGCCGTGCCTCCTGTCTCCCCAGGGAGCCTCTCCCCACCTCTCAGTGTGGGGCCGGCTTTTTCATCAGCACATTCCCAGGGTGAATCGCATCATTTGGGTCAGGTCTGCTCACTGATTTGTTTCTCTTCTGCTTCTGCTCAGGGCCATGCTTTCCCACCCCTGGGCATGCGGGCTCTCTGGGCACACCCCCCCACTAGCTTCCACCTGGCCCTGATGAATTCCATCATGTCTGCTTAAAATCATTTTACTTCCAATTTGCTAATTTAATTCTAGTCTTACAGAATTTTGGCAACCCTGCCAAATTGGGTGCCAGATGCAGATTTAATGAGCATATTTTCAGTTCTTTCTTTCCTTTCTGCATGAAGATGCTGAAGAGAACAGGATCTGGAACTAGTTTCTAGGGAGCCCCCTGAACATCCTCCCCCCACCCCCCCACCCACCCCCCACTCCCCTGCCAACGTTTGATCCTGAGCCACTGGGCATGACCCTCCGGCCAGGTCTCTAAGTGTCTAGCGGGAAGAGCTCATGCTCTGCTCCCCGGGGGAGGGAGCTGTGATTGCATCACCCTCCCAGTCCTAGAAGCCCCAACCCAGTTCCCATCACTTGGACTTCACAGGAAATGTATTTGGAGAAAATTACTTATTTCCTCTGGCCCATGTCTTCCTGAGCCACGTGCAACTCAACAGATGTTCAGGGATCCGTCTATTTAACAAACACATATTTAGCACTTTCTAGAGTGATTTCTTAAAGTGTGGTCTGTTGACTGCCTGCCATGGAATTATGGTGAGGGGTGGGACCTTGGGGAGAATGCAGATTCCTGGGCCCTGCCCCTCAGTGGGACAGGGTGGAGCCTGGGATTCCACGGCCCAGCGAATGCTGGTGCCTGCAGAATGTCTATGGGTTACCTCATTTCCAATGCATACCAACCCCTTCCGGAGACATTTTTATCTCCAAGAGTAAGACTCAGAGTAAGTCAGGTGGGTGGCTCAAGGCTAGGAGTGGGAGTGGTGCATCAAAGCTGGGACTTTGCTGGAGGCTTTTGATTTTAAGTGAAGGGCTCTTTCCATCTCTGCCGCAGCCGCTCAGGGCTGAGCGCTGCTGTCCGTGATCACCATCCACTCTCATGGCTGGCTCGCAGACGTCCGCTCTGCAGGCGAGGAAGCGGAGACTGGTGGTTGCCCTGCCAGGCCGGCCCAGGTGCAGCTCTGAGGAAACAGCAGCCAGGACCCACACCACACTGATTCCAAATTCTGTGCCAGGCAGCACGGAGGGCTGAGTGGAGAATAAATGGAAGTTCCCTCGAGGAGCAGGGGAACAAGCGGAGCTCTCGGGCTCCAGCCCCAGGGGCCGGGCCTTTGGGCGGGTCACATCTGTTTTTGAGCCTTGGGGTTGTTGTCGGTCCAGTGATTCCCAAACTTTTTAAATGGCAGAGTATCCCTCAACCCTCACTTCTTTTCAACCCAAATAAAATCTTCCACTGAATTGTGACATGTACAAAGAGACAAAAGTGGAGACACCTTGCCCTAGCCAATTGGGCTCAGTGGATAGAGGTTCGGTTCTAGTCAAGGGCACATACCTGGGTTGCAGGCTCTGCCCTGGCCTGCGCGCTGGTCGGGGCTCCTGCAGGAGGCAACCAATCGATGTGTTTCTCTCACATCGATGTTTCTCTCTGTCTTTCCCTCTCCCTAAAAATCAATGGAAAAATATCCTCGGGTGAGGATTTTAAGAAAAAAAGTGGCGACACCTTGCATGTCTCAGTGCTTTCTAGGAGGCACTTTGGAAACATGTCATTTAGCATTTAGCAAAGATCATCCATGTACCTCCTTCCCCTCCTGCCCCCCAACATGACATAGTGGCTATAGCCTCAGCTTTGGAGTCCGGCATATGGGGTGCAGTCTGGGCTCTACCACTTTCTGGCTGTGTAACCTTGAGCAAGATGTTTGCCTTCTCCGAGTCACAGTTTTTTCTCTGTGGAATGGGGATGGTTAAGTTGGGGTGAGGATTAAATAAACGAATGCATGCGAGACATTCAGCACAGTGCCCAACATGTGGAAGGTGTGGTGACTCTTGCCTTCCTTTGACAGAATAGGATATAACACGAGAGAAATTGTGGCAGAGATTTCCCAGGCCCTAAAGACACCATGCCATGCGCGTGAGTGGTATGGACAGTGAGGCCCAGACATTTGTGGGTCTATATATTTCAGCAAATGTTTTAGCCCCTACAAGGGGCAAGATCTAGTTCAGAGAGGAAAACTCCCTGGGGGTGAGGGGGCTTTGGGAAGAGGCAGGGCTTGGACTGAGCTTTCCTGGTGGGACTCCCAGGGCAGGAGCACAGAACAGGTTGGGAAGGCTTCCCCCCCACCCCCCAATCCCCAGGGAAAAGGCAGGGCAGGGAACAGCTGGGCTCGCGAGAGTGGGCCCTGGCCGCTTCCCTCTGTGGGCTCAGCTGCCACAGGGCAGGGCCAGTCACTTCCTGGAGGCCTGAGGAGGGGATGAAATGAGGACATCATGGCTTCCAGCACAGGGGGGTGTCCTTCGGATCCCAGTGCTTGGTGGCAAGAGGTCAGAAAAGAAAGGATTGGGACAGTGGAAGGACCCACAGCTCATGGTGGTGAGGCTAAGGGGGAGAGGAGACTCCTGGCTCACGAAGGATGGTGGGAAGCAAGGGTGCCCAGCCCAGCCTGGCAGTCAGACCTCTGGGGGCAAGCCCATGCACCTGGGTTCCCCTACCGGGAGCCAAGCTGCAGGAGGTGCGCACCCCAAGGCATCAGCAAGCCCTGGAAGGCCGCCTGAGCCTCCCGTGCCCACAGTGTGTGCGTGTGACGGGGAGTGTGTGTGCAAGAGTAAGTGGAGCACCGAGGAAGCGATGTTTTCAATCTCAGTGGGGTTATTTCTGGCTCTGCTCCTGCAGTCACTGTGGAAACTGCACGTGCCCGGTGCAGTGTGGAAACATGAGTTTTCCAAGGGAGATGTACAGTAAGCAGGCAGCCAGGAAGCTGCCGCCGCTGCTAGTAGGGGGTGAGTGTCTACCTGCCTCTCTCCCCACCCGCACCCCCACCCCCACCACACACCACCCCATCTCCTCTCTCTCTGCCTTTGTCCTGTAGCTGCATGTGGGAGAGATGTGTTCCTTGCAGCATGGTAGACAGAATAGTGGCCTCCGAAAAATGTCCCCATGTTTATTCCTAGAACCTGTGAATACATTACTTCACATGGCCAAGGAATTAAGGTGGCAGATGGACTTATGGTTGCTTATCAGCTGACTTTAACATAGAGAGACTACCCTGGATTATCCATAGCCCAGTGCTGTCACAAGGGCCGCTAAAAGTGGAAGGGGACTCGGTGTCAGTGGCGCCCTGTGAGGACGGCTCCCGCAACGGCTGGCTTTGAAGATGGGGGGAGGGGCCATGAACCAAGGGATGCAGGCAGCCGCTAGAAGCTGGAGAAGGCGAGGAAACAGGTTCTGCCTAGAGCTTCCAGAAGAAGTGGGGCCTGCCACCATCTTGATTACAGCCCAGTGAGACCCATTTCAGACTGAATACATTTGTGTTGTTCTGAGCCACTAAGTTGGATGGTAATGTGTTCTGGTAGCAGCAGGCAGTACACTAATGGGGAGAGGTCCTCAGAGAACAGAGTTGCAGGCATGTTCCTTATTTTCCTGAGATCTGATGGTTGCTGCTGCCTCACCCTGGGCACAGGCCCCCACTGGCCAGCTCCCTGCCTGCGGGGGAAGGTGGCCTCCCCTCAGTGAGCACCCCGCTCTGCAGAGCCCTGAGCAGGGTCTCCTGTGCCGATGCCATCTTCTCAGCCTGGAATGCTGCCCGCATCTCCCTCCATAAGCCCTTTGGAGCTTCAGGTCCCCTGCCCGTCCGCCCTAAGTAAGTGCTTTTCCCTCTGACACTTTGTGCCCCTCCTGAGGTGTTTGTGGCTCTGGGGACCCTGCATTGTCTGAGTTGTAACCACCAGCACGCTGCTGCCCCTCTCCCTGCCCACCCACCCAGCAGCCCCTTGAGAAGACGAACAGGGCCACACAGCAGGCATTGCGAGAATCTAGATGAGGAGTGAGTGGCTTCTGCCGCTTGGAACTAGTTGTGCCCCAGACGTGTGGGAGCCACACTCCGTTGTGTGCTGAAAGGCCTAGGCCTGAGCACGGGGCCCAGGGTTGCATCCTGACTGGGGCACCTGGTAACTCTGACCTTGGGCAGGTCACTTCGCTCCTCTCTCGTGTACAGGCCGGAGGTGAAGCGGTTGGTGTGAAAGCCCATTGGGCACACTGCTGTCCAGGGTGAGCGTCACTCTCAGTGTCACTCTGCCCTCCAGAGATGCAGTTAGGAGTAACAACACCTCTCCTGCTGTGACTGCCACCCCCCTGCCTGGGAGTCCTTCTCCCCTTGCCTTACTGGCTCTGCCCACATGCCTAGACCTGGGCGAAACCTAGAGGAAACATGGACAACCAGGCTCAGGACACGGGGGAGGTGAATGAGGTGCCCAGGCTGCAAAATGTAAAGAGGTCCTCCCCCTCGGCATCATGCAGATGTGGTGCAGGAAATCTAACCCCGCTCTCCACTGTACAGAGGAGGAAACTGGGGCCTAGAGAGTGGAGATGCCTTTAGTCAGGGCACATGGGGAGCTAGGGGTGAGCTGGGACCAGAACACAGCTCTCTCACCTTCAGCTCTGGGGCTGGCCCACTTCCCTTCCAACTAAATGCACGAGAGAGTGGCTGAATGAATTTATTTCTCCAAAGCATGTTTCTTGATGCTATGTTAGGGGCTGGGCTACAACTTGGTAACAAGACAGACAGGGCCTGGTCCTCTGCTGAGAATTCATATTCTTTGAGAGAGACTAAGTGATGAGGCACTAGTGCTTTAACTGCAGTGGCGATAGATGCTATGCAGGGGATGGTCAGAAGTCATGGGCTGCGGATGGTGGTACAGGCTGTACACGGCACAGGTGCATGTGGAGGTCCTACTGCAGGGCCTCCATTTAAGAGTTTACAGTGTAACTTGGAAGACAGGACCAGTGTCCTCAAAGTAACAACACAAGACCATGGGTAACAACTGGGGAGAGCCAGGCTGGAGAGGCCCAGCACTGCAGCCCTATCTCCTCTCCTAGCGCTCTGGGACCTCCCTGCTCTCCCTCCAGATCAGACATAGTCAGTCCTTATTGGGAGTCTCAGAGGAGGGGCCTGAGGTCCGAATGACCTGGGAGACCAGGAGGAGTGAGGCATGGCCCTCTCTCGGGAGGCAGAGCTTCTGTTGTTCTGGATGGGGTTCAAAGGCAAGGAGGCCTGTGCGGCAGAGGGGCTGGAGCCTTCAGAAATAAGGAAGCTTGTCCGCCTGCACAGAGCAGCTCTCGGCATTGCCTCTCTCTGGAATGTTGGGCCTGGAGGGAACCTGGCTTCTAGGAACCAGGCATCTCCCTCCCACCAGCGCACTGTATGCCTCCTACCTGTCTGGGTGCTTCCCCGTGCGTGAAGGAAGCACGTGGAAGGGCTCAGGGAGATGGGGGTGCTGTTCTTCCACTAGCGTGTCCTGCCCGCCGGGGGAGGCCAGCTCCTGGGCAGCTGGGGTGTGACCTCAGGGGGCCAGTGCCACCCCCCCACACACACTCTAGCTGGGGCTTGAACAAGCCACTCACCTCCCTGAGTCTCACTTTGTCAAAAATGAGAATGAGAAAGGCCCATCTGACCCAGTGTTAAAATCGACAAAAGGGAATGGGTGTGCAAGGGTGTTTTGAGTCCCTGGCTAATAGGATGTAGAAATTGCCACCAAATGAAGGCATTCCTTCCAGGATTGAAAGGGCATCTGATAAATTTCCAGAGCTAGAGACCCATGCTGGCTTTCTGAAGGAGCTGACAAAGACACATGGTTCTCTCTGCTTATTCTTCTTTAATTGGGAAGAATTATTCTGGCTGGTAAGTAAATCAACTCCTCAGCAGGGAGTTTGAACAGAAGGAGTCCCTAGAGATGGGCATATTCTGGTCTTTGGTTTGACAGAAAGGGGAACTGAGGCCTGTAAGGGAACATGATTTATTCTCAGTCACGTGGCCAGAGCTGGGTCAGACCCCACGTCCTGCCCACGTCCTGCCATCCCTCATCCTGCCAGCCCCAGAGTTCTGGGAGTTTAGCTATTTAAAGGACGGGAGGCAGAGATGGCCTGGTAAGGAAGCAGGAGTGTGGCCCCGGCGAGGGTAAGATGATAGGAAGGTGGACACAGTCTGGGCCAGGAGTGGGCAGAGTGGCCAGGAGGACGGCAACAGCATGAAGGTGAAATGCCCTCCTCTTGGATATGCCCCAAATCCTCGGCCGATCTCCTGATTCCCAGGCCACTCAGCATCAGGCTGTTCAGGGTCCTGGGACTGCAGCCCAAAGAGAGAATGCAGTTCCCCTGGGAAAACCCTTTGGTCTGGGTGGACTGGGGACCTGCCAGTTTGGCAACTTCACCTGTTGCTTGTCCTGGAAAGTGAGTTCCTGAGTGTGGTGATGTCAGGGACCGCACCCGGGAAGGCAGGCCAGTGGTGGTATGTTTATTCGCTGTTGTTCATCACTCATTCCACATGCCAAGCACCGTGCTAATAGGCACTGGAGGCACACAGACAGTACATGTTGTTCTTGCCCTGAAGCGCTCGCTCTCTGCAGGGAGGACGGACAAGAGG
This sequence comes from Myotis lucifugus, assembly GCF_000147115.1. Classification (NCBI taxonomy): domain Eukaryota; kingdom Metazoa; phylum Chordata; class Mammalia; order Chiroptera; family Vespertilionidae; genus Myotis; species Myotis lucifugus. Next base: position 1,821,470 of record NW_005871085.1, read on the forward strand.
AGGCTCCTGTCACAGAGCAGTGTGGTCGGTGTCCCAGCAAGGCTCTGGGTAGAGGGTCTGGGAGAAAGGAGTGTGATCCAGGTCCCTGAATGACGGGGGCTGGGGCAGGAGGCGGGGTTGCCACAGCTGAGCCTGCAGAGATGGGTGGGACTTTGCCGGGCAGAGGGGAAGAAGGAACTTCCTGAGAGTGGGGACAGTGTGAACAAGGGTTTGGGGCCTGGGAGGAAGGCCGCATGTTCAGAATTATCAGGCAGTGGGAGGGAAAGGTTGAGGGAGAGTGTCAGGAGCTGGGTGAGGCTGGAAGGTCACGTGGTCACATGGGCAGAGACTAAGGAGTCTGGATTGCCGATGGCGGTCAGCGAGCATGGGAAGTGGTGAAGGAGCAGCATGCTCACTCTGTGCAGCATGGAGAGAGGGCCCAGAGGCCTGGAGTAGAGAGGGGCTTAGGCTGGAGAGACACTGACAGAGCCGATTCACTGAGAACTGGGTGACATAAGGAATGTGGGGGTGAGGGAGAAGGGAGGTCAGCGATGGCTCTTGGACTTCTCAGGGTTCCTGGGATGACTTCCAAGGCCCCATGCTGAGATGCAGAATCGGCCCCTCTGCTGTGGGCTGTTCATCGGGGATTCAGCCATGGATGGGACTGTGAGCCCTTTGGCTGACACCCCGGTCTGCTGGTTCCTTCAAGAAGAACCAATAAGAGGGTATGGATGCTGCTGGGCTGTTGATTCATCTTCACCAACACACCTACAGATATTTTCCCCTGTCACCCAGGGGTAGTAAATTGAGAGAACTCAGTGTTTACTCACTCATGTATTGTCGCCAACTATGTTCAAGGCTCTGTGAGTGATACAGAGATGAATCACACACATCCGTGTCCTGTCCTCAAAGATCGTGTGGTTTGCCTGCCTGTGATGCCAACAAGCACTCGCGTGTGTTATATTCCACACACGGGGGAGAGAAGGTAGATGCCACAATAAAAAGACCAGATGCTGTAAAGGAGAGATCATTTCTGGCCTGAGAACATAGGGCCTGGAGGGCTTTGTGGAGGAGGTGGCCCGTGAGCTGGCTCGCGTGGCGGATGTGGTTGGATTTGGCCACAGGGAAATGGAGACAAGCTTTCCAGGCAGCGAGGACTGCAGGGCGGCACGAAAACTCGGAGCAGGGGAGTCTGACGCAAGCGGGCTCTGTAGGGGAGCACTGCCGTCAGAAGCAGCCTGGCATATTCGTGAAGGACATCCCAGTGTAGAGGACTTTCCAGGAGGAGCCACTGAAGGATTTGGGACAGGGAGGGCCATGGTGGGAGCTGAGTGTCAGGACAGTTTATCGGGCCGTATGGAGAGAGTGAGCACAGACGCTGTGTATATCGGTCCAGAGAAGGGGTTGATCACTGGGGTCTTGGCAAAGGTGATAGAAGAGGAGTCCATCCATATTGATCAACACTTACTGAGGCTTTAGGCCAGGCCCTGTTCCAAGCACTTGATATGATTAACTGATTGAGCGCCTCCCCCTCCATCCAGGCAGATGCTACTGTCATTCCCACTTTACAAATCAGTTCACTGGGGCCCAGAGATATTAGGTGAGTAACCTGCCCCTGGTGACACAGCTAAGAAGTGGAACAGTCAAAATTCGAACCCAGGAGCCCCTGCTCTGAAATCCCCTCTAAAAAAGATGGCTCCTAAAGGGACTGGGTGGCCCTAACCGGTTTGGCTCAGTGGATAGAGCGTCGACCTGCGGACTGAAGGGTCCCAGGTTCGATTCCAGTCAAGAGCATGTACCTGGGTTGCGGGCACATCCCCAGTAGGAGGTGTGCAGGAGGCAGCTAATCGATGTTTCTCTCTCATCGATGTTTCTAGCTCTCTATCTCTCTCCCTTCCTCTCTGTAAAAAATCAATAAAATATATTTTAAAAAAAATAAAGGGACTGGGCAGATGAAAGGTGGCCCTGCCAGGTTGGGCCATTCCTCCCACCTGTCAGACAACCCAGAACGTGGGACTGCCTGCCTGAGGCTGACCAAGGTGCTCCTCACCCCTGCAAGTCGTGAGGGGCCCCACAGGGCCCGATTTGGTTCACTGATTCCAAACAGCCTACATATAGGTGGTGACAATGTAAATAACTGATGCAATGGAAACTTTCTATGGAAAAAGGTACCCACTCGAACAGCCACAAAGTCCAAAAAAAGGAACAGCAGAGCAGACCCGGAGGGCTCAGCAGCGAAGAGTTTCCTTTGGCACAGCCCTTTCTGTCTCACTGAGACTGAGCCGGGTGGGGGAGGGGCAGCACTGGCCACCAGTGGGGCAGGTTGGAATCCAGACCAGAAGCTTGGCTGGGTCCCTGGAGGGCCCTGGGCCACCAGCCTCCCCTGTGAGCTAAGGAAGCAGCCATGTGGGGGCCAAAAGCAATTCTCCCTCCAAACACACACCCGGTTTCACAGTCTCCTCAGTAAGATTGATTCCTGCCCATCACCGCTGTGGGCCCTGGTGGAGGTTCGGCCTTCCTGGGGTCTCCGCGTCTCAACCCACTTTTATTTGTGTCCTCCCTGTGAATACGTTGTGACAGTCTTGTTATGGGATCTGGAACCTTCCTATTTTAGAAGACAAAATCATTGTACATATAAGTAAAGCTGAAAGGTCAGAAATAGCCAAAAGAGGGAGAAAGTCATTGTTTTGGAAAGATGACTCCATTATTAATTCTTGCACTGACCCGGGGTATGTATTGGGTCACTGCAAGAATTAAATAGTAGAGTCAACTTGTGTTCCCATTTTAGGGATGAGAAACCGAGACTTGAAGTGTTAAACAACTTAGCTGAGGCCACACAGCAACGGAAACTAGTCGTTGTATCTAACGCCGAGGCCTGGGCTCGCCTGCTCTGCAAAGCTGTCCACATCTGTTCTCTAAGCCCGCATGTCCTCAGCTGTCTGCTCACCTGCCCGTCCCAGCAGTGTGACCATGAGATAATACAGGGCCAGCACCGGCGAATGGTAGGCACCAGCAAATGTTGGTTTCCTTCCTTAGCCCCGCCTCTCTCTACAAACTGGAGAGATGTTCTGAGCCTTCCTGGGGGCAAGTAGCCCAAGTTTGGGGCTTCTTGGGAGAAAGGGCCATAATCACTGATTTTCTGACCCACTTTTCCTTCTGGATCTATAGTACCCTGAGGCAGGAGCCAAGTCTACTTCGCCTTTGCACCCTGGGGTCTAGCCCAGTGGTAGGGAGTGTCTTGTCCAAGGAGGCAGCTGGACCTCAGGTGTGGGCCAGTCCAGTGGGCTTTCTGTTGCCAGAAAGACTTCCGGTGAGAGAGGGCCGCCGTGAGGCGTGGTCTGGTATAGCAGGAAACCACTCCTCTAGCCCTGTCTGAGCCCTGGAGGTTCTCAGCACCTCGACCTCTCACACAGCCCCTGGGGTTTCGTCTGCACCTCCCCTTCCTGCTGCTCTTTATTCTCTAGACTCCTGGGCTGGTGCCCTCCTCGAACCATTCAGTGCCTCTCTCACCCTTCCCCTGCAGTGCCTGAAAACCATGACTATGTTTTCTGCCTAATCCCAGTACAGAGTTGATGGGGCTGGATATTTCTGCCTCTCACTAAATGAAATCCATTACCCTGCACTTGAAGTTCCTCTTTTTCAATTCTCAATACAAATGGAAATGCGTCACCAGCCTCTTTTTTAAAAACTCTGCTTTTCCTGGAAAACATTTCCCAGGTAGTCGCCAAGCATGGCCTGTCCACAGCAAGGCTCTGGGCTGTGTTGCCTCTCTCTCTGCCCACTGGCCTAGTTAGGACACCCTAGTCCATGGGAGGGAGCAGGTGCTTGGTGGAGAACACGGCCAGGAACCAAAGATCCAGAGGCAGCTTCCAGGCTGCCCAGCATCTGTGCAGCATTCTCAGCCCCGAAGTGCAGGCATTTGACGCAAACACAAGCATCGCAGGAAGGTAAGACCCTGAGCCTGACCCCCAGGCAAGGAGGCAAGAAAGCTCGCAGGGCCATCCCCTAAACAGGAACCAGACAGAGGAGAGACAGACAGAGGGAGCATGACTTGGAAGGTCACTGAAGAAGAGCTTGGGCATTTACTGAGCGCCTCCTGTATGCTGGGGCCATGCTGGATCTCTCACACACTTCATCTCCTCCCATCCAGACAGCAAACCCAGGGAGGGGTGGAATTCTTCACCTTTTACTCATGAGGAGAGTGTGGCTCAGAGAGGTGAAGTAATGTAGCTGAGGCCACACAGCTATTAATGGGTGAAACCCGCATCTGAACCCAAGTTCTGTGATGTCAGGCTGACTCTGTGCTGTCCATGCTGCTTCCCTGGGGCAGGGTCAAGGAGGGATGCCAGTGATCCTCTGCACGTCCCCTCCCATTGCTGGGTAGCCCAGCGTGACCCACGGAGATTGATTACTCCGTGTGACTCTGCCATATGTGTTTAGTGTCTTGGGTTGTTGTTTTTGTTTGTTTGTGTGTCTTTTTTATTGATCCATAGACCACAATAGCAGAAATAAAAATTAAAATGGAAAGATTCATCCCACAATGTCCTACCCTAAGCAGATCAAACTCAGCTTCTCCGTGTGCTGGCCCATCAGCAGATGTCCCATTCACAGCCCAGGGACAGGCTGCCGTCAGAAGAGCAGGCTGGGCCTCGGAGCCGGCCTCACCCACCTTCTCTGGATCAGGGTGTGAGGCCCACCCGCCTCCTTGCCAGCCCTGGGAAAGGCTGTGCTGTGACCCCGTGAGGCGAGCCCCTGAGGGCAGCTGGGTTTTTCTTCAAGCCCTCATCAGCTGAACTTCCCCTGCAGTGATGACAACCCTAGTGCCCAGGCGGGCAGGATGTGGGGCACTGACCCGCTGCCAGCAGAGGACATGCTGGGATGCTTTGGTTTCATGGGGAGCTGAGGGGGGGGGAAGGGCCTCCCCACTGCCCGCTGTGGTTTTGGGTGGGGCCGGCAGAGGAGCTGGCCCTGGTGCTTCCTGCTCTGGGAGGGGCCACCTTGGAGATGGGCCCCTCTTGCCCTAGTTCAGCTGTTTTCAAAACATAAGACACTTTTATATCATTTTTGACAATAAAAGTGTAAAAAAACAATAGCAACCAACACTATAGAAAAGTATAAGAAGAAAATGCAGGCTCCAAACCCCACCCACTCCGCAGTTCTGCCCCTTGGTGAGCTGACAGCTGGGTGTTTAGCCTCCAGGTCCTTGGTAGCATTCACAGCTACACAGATATGTATGTGCCTGTGATGTTGCTTTTTCCCTTTCTTCACACCATCCCATTGAGAGAAACTGTGTGCAACCGTGAAATGTGCCGGCTCTGGAGTCAGACCCAGGTTCGCCACCTGTCAGGTCTCTTAGCTGAATCTCGTGTGGGAAATGGGGCTGCCTTCACCCAGCAGGCTGAGAGGGGTCAGGGAGCTCACCCATGAGAAACATTGAACCCCATGTTCAACACATAAAGTCATAATGAATCTCTATTATTGATGGTATATATTTTTAATTCAGAAAAGTTTCTATTCCATTATTGTCCCATATGGTGGATTTATCATCCTTTACTTATTAAACCTAATTCCTGCTGATGGATATTATGTTGTTCACTGTTAACAATGGCTGCAGTGGTCATGTGTACTAGTATGTGCACATCTGTGTGTAGGTTTGTCTAAAATGATGAGTACATTTGTGTGTGTGCGCTTGTAAAGCTGCTGGGTCAACATAAATTTTGGCCACTCCTCTGGAACACTGGATGGTAACAGTCATTTTCCTCCTTGCCAATCAAATGGAGGAAGGATGGTATTGATTTTCAACATATGTCATTTCATTATTAATGAGGCCAAGCATTTTTGCATATTTATTATACATTTTCATTTCTTGAATAATGATCTGTTTATTTCCTTTCTTCATTGTATTAGCTGTGTGTCTTATTGTTTTATGGGTACTTATTATATACTAGAGCAGTGATGGCGAACCTATGACATACATGTCAGAGGTGACACGCGAACTCGTTTTTTTGGTTGATTTTAATTTGTTAAATGGCATTTAAATATATAAGATAAATATCAAAAATATAAGTCTTTGTTTTACTATGGTTGCAAATATCAAAAAATTTCTATATGTGACATGGCACCAGAGTTAAGTTAGGGTTTTTCAAAATGCTGACACGCCGAGCTCAAAAGGTTCGCCATCACTGTACTAGAGGCCTGGTGCACGAATTCGTGCTCAGGTGGGGTCTGTCGGCCTGGCCGGGGATCAGAGCTGATTGGGGCCGGCCAGCCCAGGCAGGGGGAGGGACCGTGGGTGGCTGGTCAGCAGCAGGTGGTTGGCTGTGAGAGTGCACTAACCACCAGGGGGTAGCTCCTGCATTGAGCATCTGCCCCCTGGTGGTCAGTGCACGTCATAGCTACCAGCCGGTCATCCAGTCGTAATGGTCGCTTAGGCTTTTATATATATACTAGAGGCCCGGTGCACAAAAATTTGTGCACTCGGGGGGGGGGTCCCCCAGCCCGGCCTGTGCCCTCTCGCAGTCTGGGACCCCTCGGGAGATAACGACCTGATGGCTTAGGCCTGCTCCCGGGTGGCAGAGGGCAGGCCCAATCCCTAGGTGCAGCCCCTGGGCTCAGAGCAGCGCCGATTGGGGAGTTGGGGCGCCACCCCGTCATGCACAGAGCAGGGCCCATCAGGGGGTTGAGGAGCTCCCCCCTGTCACACACAGAGCAGGGCCGATCAGGGGGTTGAGGAGCTCCCCCCTGTCACTCACAGAGTAGGGCAGACCAGGGGGTTGGGGCACTGCACCCTGTCACACTCAGGGCAGGGCCAATGGGGAGGTTATGGCTCTACCCTGTCATACACAGAGCAAGGCCCGTGGAGGGGGGTTGGGGCGCCACCCTCTATCACCCATAGAACAGGGCCGATCAGGGGGTTGGGGCGCCGCCACTGTAACACTCAGGGCAGGGCTGATGGAGAGGTTATGGCTCTACCCTGTCAAACACAGAGCCGCAGGGTGATCAGGGGATTGGGGAGCTCCCCCCTATTAGGCACAGAGCAGGGCTGATCAGGGGGTTGGGGCGCCTTCCCCTGTCACGAACAGAGCAGGGCGGATAGGGAGGTTGTGGCCCCGCCCCCTGTCACTCACAGAGCCGCAGGGCGATCTGGGGGTTTGGGCGCTGCCCCCTGTCACGCTGATCCCGGTGCCGGGAGCCTCGCTGCTCCGCTGATCCCGGTGCTGGGAGGCATATTACCCTTTTACTATATAGAATAGAGGCCTGGTGCATGGGTTGGGGCCGGCTGGTTTGCCCTGAAGGGTGTCCTGGATCAGGGTGGGGGTCCCCACTGGGGTGCCTGGCCAGGCTGGGTGGGGGGCTGAGGGCCGTTTTCAGGCTGGTGGGTGACTGAAGCTCCCAACTGCTCCTTTTTTTCTTTTTTTTTTCTATTCTGGGCCAGCTTTAGCTCTGAGGCCTCGGCTCTCGCCTTTAGCTTCTGTATTTGATACAATGTTGCGGTCAGGCTGGCTGAAGCCTGGCTGACTGAAAGCCGGTTTCTGGGGTTTTGTTTAGCTTCTATATTTGCAACATAGTACATAGTTGCTTAGAGTTGCAGCTGAGAGGCTGGCAAGTCAGGCGGGGAACGTTGGAGTCCGCAGTCACTGGAGCAAGCAAGCCTCCCTGTTCGCTTCAGTGCATGGCTGCCGGCCGCCATCTTGGCTGACAGTTAATTTGCATAAGGATATGCTGATTAGCCAATGGGAAGGGTAGCAGAGTGACACCAATTTGCATGTTTCTCTTTTATTAGTGTAGATAGATTATGGAGACTGACCCTGTTTTATATATGTTGCAAATATCTTTTTTTTTTTTTTGCAAATATCTTTACATGGTTTGTCATTTGCTTTGGAACTGTTGATGGGACCTTTTGATATATGTAGTGCTTAACATCTTCATGTAGTGAAATGTATTAGTCTTTTTCCGTAAGAGCAATGAGGTCCAGTTCAGGCTTTGAAAGTTACTTTCCAACATTAAATCATAATAATATTCTAGTGGTTCTGGCATTTTCATGGATTTGCTTATATGTCCTGTTTATATCTTTAACCCAAATAAATTTCTGTTTGGATGTGGTGCTTGTACTATATTTAAAATAGGATCCTCCGCCCTCTCACTCTGTATCCTATTTTGTCATACCTGCTTGTTTGTCTGCTGCTCATCTCCCCTGGCTAGACCCTCAGCTCCACCAAGGCACGGGCCTTTTCTGTTCTGGTTACTGCTGTGCCCAGAACAGTGTACATAGTAGGTACTTAACAAATATTTGTTGAATGAATAGACAGAGAGTGGTCACAGCTCTCCTATTGAAATCATCCATTCTTTCTCTGGTAATTCGGAATTCCATCTTTGACAGCCTTTTCTGTGTCTTCTATCATTATTGGTCTGCTTAGGTTTTTTTCCTCTTCTTCAGTTTTTACAATTTATAATTTTCTAGAAAATCATCAAGTTTCAAATTCTTTGACATCAGCTATGTATCAAATTCTCTTAAATTTTAAAAAATGTTCATACACATGTTTCTATTACCTTTGTTAATGGTTATTTGTGGCTTTGCTCTCTGCTGCTGATCAGATTAGCCAGAGGTTTTTCCATTTTGTTGATCACAGAGAACCAGTTTGCGGCTTAATATTGCTATTATTGCAGCTGCTGGACTTGTCTCATTACCGTGTGTTTTTGTTTTCAACTTTATTCATTTCTTCCTTCTAGGTCATTTTGGTTTAATTTATTGTTTTTCAGCTTCTTGGTTTAGATGCTTAATTCACTGAGTTTCAACCTTATTTTATCATAAAAGCATTTAAGTTTTGTGTTTTTTCCTCTAAATGAAGCTTTGGTTACATTCCACAGATTTTTAAAAATAGGGTTCTCACTGTTGGGCATTTATACATATTCTGCAATCTCAGTCTTGCTGTCCTTTTTGACTCAAGAGTTACTTAGAAAAGCATTTTAAGTTGTCATGGACATAGGTTCCTTTTTTTTACTTTTGCTACTTGTTTGTTTCTAATTCTACTGCACTGAGAACTGAGACTGTGGTGTATGTATAGGAATTTGAGATTTTCTTGGCATCTAGTACGAGGACGTTTGAGAAAAGGGCGTTTTCTCTGTTCTCGAGGGCATATGAAGTTAGGCTTACTACCTATCTTCAAACCCTCCACAGTTTTCACTGGAGGGTCCTTGTACCATCAAATCTTGAGTAATGTGCTCAGCCTGCACTGTTGTTTTGCCTCCTTCTTCTGGTTTTGAGAAGGTATTATTTCATATGTTTTATGGGTCTGTTGTCTAGGGTGAAGGTAAAGGTTCATGATATTTGTATCTTCCTGGAAAAATAGACCTAGCAATGTCTAATGCCCCTTTTTATTTTATCTGACATTTTTGCATTTGGGCTGATATTAACATTGACTTTCCTGCCTTCTTTTTGTTACCATTTTGCCTATTCCGCGCTTTGCCATTTCTTTGCTTTGAACCTTCCTGTGTTGATTTGCTTTAACTGCCTCACTTCCAAACAGCATGTGGCTGGGGGAGTAGAGTGATTTAATTTATTCACATTCTTATGTTTATTGATGTGTGTGGTCTTTCTTTATCTTATTTCATGTCTTTTTTTTTTAATGATACTTTTTTCATTCCTGTCTAGTTTTCCCTTTCCTAACTCTTGCTGAATTACTTGAATTTTCTTTGTTACTCCCTTCCCTCCCCCACACACGGTGGTTTAAACGGTCTGTAACTTATTTTTCTTCTAGAAATGGTTACCCTTAAAGGAAAACTTCAAGCCCATACTTCTCTACTAATGTTAAGAATTAAATGGTGTCTATTTCCCAACAAGATGAGACCATTACTATCAACATTTGTTTAGATCTGACTGTACATGTTTCTGCTTTTATTGTTCATCACTGTTTCCTGTGTATCCTGTCTTGCCCTTTCTTGAATGACTTATTCTGATACAGCTTTTATTTGGTTGGAGTAATTCCTTGAGTAATTTTGTTAAGGTAAGTGGGTGGCATACTATTTTTAGTACTTCTCTCTTTGGCTTTGAGACTTGGCTGAGTAACGGATCTCGGGGTTTAACTCTCTTTCCTCAGAGCTCTGTAGTCTTTGCTCTGTTGCCCTCTAGCAGTAGGTGATACGATGTCAAGTCCAATGTCAATTTGATTCTCAAAGTTTTTGTAGAGACTGTCAGAGATGAAGCTAAGTTTATTGCTCTCCATGGAGCCAGAGCCTTATGTCTGGAGGAACAGGGTGAGGTGGGACTTGCTGATTGGAAGTCCCTAAAATGGGGTATGTGGGAGTGATGGAAAAAAGGAGGAGGAATTTTTGAGGCAAAGCAATGAATTCAATCAATCTTAGGGCACACACTTTTTTAAAATCCTCACTGGAGGATATGTTTATTGATTCTGAGAGAGAGAGAGAGAGAGAGAGAGAGAGAGAGAGAGAGAGAGAGAGGTGTGAGAAACACTGATTGGTTGCCTCCTGTACAAACCCTGACCGGGGATTAAACTCACAACCTAGGTGTGTGCCCTGACTTGTAATCGAACCCACAACCTTTGGTGTGCAGGACGATGCTCCACCCAACTGAGCCACCCAGCTGAGGCAGGGCACAAACTATTGATTGAAGAGGTAATGGGTCTTTAGAAGGTTTCTGTAACATACAATCAAGCCGTTTGCCAGGGCTAGTCTCCTGGAAGAGGAAAGGCATGCTAATGAAGGCAGTGTGAGGATCTGTGATGACTCTTCCCCCCTCCCCACCCCACTTTAGTTTCTTTGGAAACTTGAAGGATTCACTCATTATCCTTGGATTTTAGGGGTTCCATCAGCCTGCCCTAGCTCCTGCTGCCTCTGAGGGAGCCTCCTGGGTGTTTGGCAGGTGGGCCTTGCCCTGCCCTTGTTGGGCGAGGCTGGCTTAGCTCTGATTAGATTTTCTGTCACTGCCACCCGTCTGCTTTTCCTCAGACTTGCTGACCAGCTGGTGCTACTATGGGTCTGTTCTTATTCGACATTTCTCTCTATTTCAGCAGGGTCTGGAGGAGAGGTGAACAAATGGGCTCAGCTTCCCGTGTGGAGCCTCGGGTGTGTGTACCTTTTCAGGGTGGTGGGGATACAGGTGTGTCCACCACCTCTCCCACCTGCCACTGGAAGCCAGGGGTGGCATTCAGGTGATTCTGGCCTCCCTCATGGGTGGGAGAGCGGCGGCTCCCTCCCTCCACCTCATCCCATCCTCTCCTTGAGCCACACCCCTGGTCTGACTGCATTACCTCACTGACTAAAACAATTCGGTGACCTCACTCCACTGTGAGATCAAGTCCAGGCTATCTCATATACCAAGTTCTTCCCTGGCCCAACTCTCCCCTTGTGAGCTATCACTGCCCCTCACCTCCTGACGGTGCACAGCAGGCAGTTCTTACACATTTGGCCAGTTCGGGGTCTCCTGTCTACGTACACGGGTCCCTTTGTTTAAAATACCCTCTTCCTCTTTCTGTCACATGCTCAGGCACCATCTGAATGGACTACTCTCTTCTTTCTGCCTTCACCAGGGGGTAGCTTAGAGCCAGTGACCCTGGAATGCATCCCATGGCCCCTTACCCCTAATGTGATCCCCTTGAAGGTAGGGGCTGAATCTTTGCCGTCTTGTATTCTCAGCAGCTGTCGCCAGGCCTGACCCAAATAAGCTGTTAAATGAATGAACAACCGAATTAGTTTCTAAAGAGAAGTGCTCTACCCTGACTGTGTACAAAGGCATCATAGCAGGCTCTAGGGGTGGGGGGTGAGTCAGACCGACCCCGCCAAGCTGTGTGTAGTCCACACGGGGTGCCAGACACCTGGGGGCACTGTCGTTGATCTCGAAAGGCACAGCAGCTGTGTTCTGGGTGCTCTGGGGAGGCGGGACCTGTGTCCAGTTTGGGGGAGCTGAGTGCGTCTTGAGGGAGGAAGGGCAGGATTTGGCCGGGTGGATACAGACATGGCCGTGGGGGGAGGGAGTAGCATTTTATCAAAGATTCGGAGGTGGGAAATTGTGGACTGTTTATAGAATAGCATGTTCTGAGAAGTCAGTGTTTCTACCCTGGGAGGGATCGAGCACAGACGTTTTTAGTAAGAATTGAGATGGAGTGGAGAGTGTGAGGTTGGATCTGGGGAGGGTGGGAAACCGTGGAGTGTGAAGAGCTTGGACAGCAGGATCAGACAATGATCAGGAGCTGCGGAGCAAGTTCGGCCGCACTCTGTGGTGGCCCGCTGCTGTTTTGGCGTGTGGGTGGGACATGGCTGGCTGGGACCAGGTAGAGAGTGCTCTGTGTCTAAAGAAGTTGACCAAGCAAACTCCTTGACCATGTGTTTCAACCGCCCCTGCAGGATTTGAGACACAAACCGGGCAGCCTTGAACTAGTTCATGGAGGAGCCGCAAGAGACACTGTCCAGGCAAGCTCTCCCTTGGAGAGGGAAGAGCAGAGAGTGAGGGAGGGCGGCGCAGGAGTGGACATGAACGCTGGTTTTCAACGAGAACAGCGTTTCAGTTTTGGTCATCGGAAGTGGTGCCTGCAGCACAGGTAAGAAATGGGCGGGCGCTGAAAATGCTCGCTGGGGAGCCATTTGGGTTATTCTTGCATAAGCTTGCTAGTGTCCATCTGCTTTGAAATGTATTATTTTTGTTGTTGTTATTGCCTTCCGTCAGCCTCGGTGATAGCCAGATGTTCTGGGGACTTCCTTGGCCAGGAGTAGAGACCTTGAGTGCAGGCACTCTTTCACTGCCTCATGCTGTGTCCAAGTGTAGTCCTGGGCCCTCAGTTCCTCAGTTTCCATTCTGTCCCTGGCAACAACTCCTCTCCAGGGGAGCACAGCCTCCCCGCCCGCCAGCCCCACTGTGTCCTGCTCTCCAGAGCTCCCCCACCTCTTTGCCTCTCCCCACCCCCCATCCATGAAGGCTCTTGTCACCCACTCCCTGGTCAGAGGAGCCCAGTGGGTGCTGAAGACTGAGCACCATCTCTTCAGGGCCCACCCCTTTGTTAAGAGTTGAAAGGATGTCAGGTTCAGGGCCATGGCTGCACATCAGAATCACCTGGAGAATTCCTTAAAGTTCCAGTAGCGGGGCCCCAAGCTCCAAAGATACTTACTGAGCTGGCCTGGGAAGCGCCCCAGCGGTTAGGGTGTGTGTGTGTGTGTGTGTGTGTGTGTGTGTGTGTGTGTGAGAGAGAGAGAGAGAGAGAGAGAGATCTTTTTTGTTCTTCAGGTATGTGTGATGGTTTCAGGTTAGAAGTTCAAGTTAGATGTGTGGTGTAGAAGCTCACTGGGTTGGAAATATGTCTTGGATGTTTTTTCTGGCTGTAGGTGCATCAGAATTGCCAAAGATGGGGATGGGGGTGGGGTGGGGTGGGGTGGGAGTGCCAGGTTAAAAAAAAGAAAAAAAGTTGACTCCCTGGCCCACCAATGCTCTTTGAATCAGACTGTCTGAGGGGTGAGGATACAGAGACCTGTATTTTGATTCTGATACAGCAAGGCCTGGCCTCTGGGCCTCCTACCGGGGTCTCTGGAAGGCTAGTCCTGTGGGCATGGCTCTGAGCCCCAGGGGTTGCTTCCCAGCCCTGTATGTGGTCAGCATCCCCTTCCCTCCAAGCGAAAGTTTTCTCATGGAGAGGAGAGCAGGCCTTAGACACCCCTGAACTGTGGGTGCCAGGCCCAGGCCTCTGCAGGGTTTTCAGTGGAGGGGGAGGAATCATCCCCTGGACTCTGAGGAAGGCCTGGGCATCAAGCCTCATTTTTATTTTATTTTATTTTTTAAAAAAGAAGTTCAACTTCTTTTTTTAAGTATATTTTATTGATTTTTTACAAAGAGGAAGGGAGAGGGATAGAGAGTTAGAAACATCGATGAGAGAGAAACATTGATCAGCTGCCTCCTGCACACCTCCTACCGGGGATGCGCCCACAACCAAGGTACATGCCCTTGACCGGAATCGAACCTGGGACCTTTCAGTCCACAGGCCGATACTCTATCCACTGAGCCAAACGGTTAGGGCGAGCCTCATTTTTAGAGGCTATTTGATGTGGTGCTTAATAATAAAAGTTCTGGGTCTCCCCAAGCTCCAACCCCAGCCCCAGCAGCTGCTCAGTCCCTCTGCCTCATCTCTCACTTACAAAATAGGAAAATTGTGGTGCCTACCTCACGGGGCTGCTGTGAAATACAGGTAAGGCCCCTAGAACCATGCGGGGCACACAGCAAGGGCTCCCCAAACACGAGCAGCCCCACTGACTCACAGGCAGCTGGGCCGCCACCCGTCCTGCCAGGAGCAGTGCTGTGACATGTCTGCCGGGCTCTGCCCTTGGGTCAAGGTGCCTGAGTTCCTGAGAGTCGGGGTGAAGAAAGGGGCCGGCACTGCAGGTGGGCCCTGACACTTTACACTTTACAGATAAGACTAGGTCCTGCAGAAAACCCAGCGCAGCTGGTCCCATTGCCCCTTTTGTGAAAATAAGGAAAAGCATGAAGAGGTGTAGTAGTTTGAAGATAGTCACACAGCTAACAAGGAGCAGAGCCTCTGGTTACAAAAGACCCAGTAGTTCTCCACTAAGATGCGTCCTGAGGAGCCCTAATAGCTTCAAGGATGCCCCCCACTCCCACAGAAATGTCTACATGTCACAGGCATCAATAGAGCTGGAATGAGTGGGTCCCCTTTCCTCGGCATCCTGGGATGATTTCTCATGGGGCCTCAAATTAGCATTTATTTCCTCTGCACATATCAGTTAGATCGTGGGTCTCCTCCATGGGCAGTCTCAGGGCAGAGCTGGGCTTATTCAGCTAGGGGTGCAGTGGGTACCTGAGAAACCGCTGAGGGATGCAGGCAGAGATATGGGGGAGCTGTCCTGGGCAGAGCAGAGGAGGAATCCTCCCCAGACCTGGCATGTGCCCTCTCCGCTTCACTCCCAGACTGTCCTTTTGTCCACGTGGCTCTGCCAGCTGCAGGGAAGAGTCTGTAGAGGATGGGACTGGCTCAGAGGGAAGTGAGCTGTCAGTTCCAGCAAGAAGTCTGCTCCCCACCCCTTCCTGTGCTCTCCCGAGGGAATAAAAGCATCTGTGATTAATGGGATGCTGACTCAGTGCTTCTGGAGTGCCCGGCACGCATGGCCCACTGCTGGCCCGGCTTCCCCAGCCACCAGGAAGGGGCTGGAATCCAGGGCATCTGCGTGAGTGGAAGGCTCAGGCCCGGCAGGTGTGCCACGTGCCAGCCTTCCGTGGCCTCGTGGACTCCCCTGTGTTGGAGAGGCCATTGACACCATCTGAAATGTGGAGTCAGAGCCCCTCCTTCAGTAAGGGCCTCGTTTCAGAATAAATGTGATTTCCGAATCAGTGACTAGAGGGCGAACCTACTTTGAAAATGGACATGAAAGCGTTTTTCTCAGCCGCAAAGCTCCGTGCTAGTAGTTTGCAAACTTTTGTCGTCTTAGAAGCCATTTTTCACCCGTCAAATCCTGCCTGGGATGCCAAGGATACAAAACGGGTTAAAGTGGTAGTTTATTAATACACATTTGTTTATAAAGTAAAAATTTTAACACCTGTTTATTCTCACCGTCCATCAATAGAACAATGACTCTGATGCATGAAAGCACTGGAATCTCGGGTCTAGATGGGGGTGGGCAAACTACAGCCTGATTATTGTAAATTAAATGTTACTGGAGCACAGCCATGCCACTCATTCACATATTGGCTGCTCTCCAATGGCAGAGCGGAGTGGTTGGGACAGACCGTCTGTCCCACAGAGACAGAAATACTATTCGGCCCTTTCTGGAAGTTTGCTGGCCTGTGTTCTAGATGCTATAGCAGCTGTAACGCCCAGGATTGCCTCTGTGTTTTTGTTTTTGTTTTGGCTGGTTGCGCAGGGTTAGGAAAATTCTCAGTCATATCAGTCAGAGGCTGTGAGTGGCAGCCGGTTCTAACGACTTACCTGCAGCCCAGGATGGACTTCAGTTCACAGTTCTGCAGACATGCGGGACGAGAAGGGAATTCTGGTTTGCATCACTGACAGTTTCAAACGACTGCTTGAATTCCTTCTTATTACAACACTCAGACAGGAAGCACACAGTCATTTATTGCATTTTTGTGATAATTCATGTAATACGTTTTCATATCGCTGAGAGCCTCAGAGGGATCTTGTTTGTGTGGTTTATGGAAGCATGTATAGTCCTGAATTTCAACAACTACGGAAAGATGCCCAGTAAAGAGCTCCAACTTTCCAGCTGAAGACATATTTCAACACTGCAGCTCAAGATCTGCCAGGCTTAGCCTGAAGCACACACCCGGTTAAGCGGCACCCGCGGCTGTGCTCCGTGGGCACCCTGTGCCATAGGCCATGATGTAAGGCGCAGGTCCATTTTTCTTAGAGGCTTCACTAGGAGTCAAACTATAATTTGGAATAAAATCTCACGTGACACTTGAGGCGCCCCGGAAACACTCCCATGGAACCCAACTTGGAAACTGCCCCTTTGGCAGGTTTTGGTGGTTCTCGTTTCTGTGCTGAAGGATAACGGAGGAGCCACGGATGCCCAGAGTGGGGAGGAGGCAGTAAAAGATGGTGGAGGAGAGAAGTGAGGTGACCAGGAAGGGGGTGCAGGAAGCACGGAGAAACCTCCTCTCGTGAGTTTCTGCCAAAGTTAAGGTGTCTCCTAACTATTGATGACGTAAACGCAGCTCTCTTCGGCTCCTCTAATGAGTTCCAGCCGTGGGCTTGGAGGAAGGGGTCCAGAAGAACGTGGGGAAAGTTTAAAATATTGGAAGAGAAATGGGGTGGGGTGGAACGAGCATACGGATAGCTTCTAATCAGTATGCAAAGGGCCTTTGCGCCCACTCAGCAGATCAAGGTGGGGGAAGGGGCAGGGGAGAGGCGAGGAAGGCAGAGGTCAGCTGGGTCAGCACGCCAAGCCCGCTTTGGGCAGGAAGAGGGCCCATGAGCATGGGCAACGCTTGTGAGTAACCCGGCAGGGCCCCAGGCAGGTGGTGACTGGGTTGGGCAATGGCTTTGGGCAGTGGAGGCAAAGCCTACAGAGCCAGGAATAAAACCCAGGAGTCCCTCCTCCCAGGCCTCCTGCCTTCCCTCGGTGGGTGCAGGGAGGGAAGGGCGAGCCTGCTGGCTTTGTGAGGCTGTGGGCTGGAGAAGGCCTCTTGGGGATAAAAAAGCACCAGTTCTTTCTGAGGTTTTGCTGCTCACCCCATAGAAAAAGAACATTTTTAGATTTTAAAGGGATGACCTCATTTTTTTTCTTATTTACATAGCCCTGTTTGTTTATCTAGTCCTTTAAAAATAGCAAACGTGTGCTAAGCTTAGTGCTCTCTCCCACCACCACCAGCAGAGCCACTGTGTGGGGAGAAACACCTTTTTATCTAAGAGAGGGGCAGCCTTGTTTCCCAGGACAGATGGGAGCAAAACGGGACAGGTAGGAAGTTTCGTGGTTTTTCATGTCGCTTTTCCAAAATAGCCACACTCCTGCCTCCCACTTCCTGCCTGACTCAACTCAGGGTAGATTTTTCTCCTGTGGACGACTGTGTTCTGTGAATTCTCAGGGAGGCTGGTAGCGACCCGTCAACAAGCAAACATGCTCGACCCCAAAGACCTTGAGCTTGGCACTGGGTCTGCTTCCTGGCTCGGCTGCATACCAGCTGGGTGACCTTGGGTAAGCTGCCTCACCTCTCCGTGCCTCCTCGTCTGTAAGTACCTGCAGTTGCTGTGCAGATTAAATGAAGGAATATGTGTAAAGGGCTTACTTAGCCCCGTGAGGGCACACAACAACTCTTAATACATCTCTTAATAAACAACTGTGTTGTCGATATCCATATCCCCAACTGGACAGTATACCTGCCTCCCTACCACCTCCCCTTCCCACTGGCTTGTCTGCTCCAGCCCATCCCTACCTTGTCCCAGGGTGATAGGAAGATAAAACACAAAGCTGATCATGCTGTCGCCTGCTTAACATTCACTAATGGCTTCCAACGCCTATGACAGGGATCGGCAGAACTTTTCCTCTCAATGGCCAGCGAGTAAATATTTTAAGCGTTGCTGGACACACACCTCTGCTGTTGTTACGTGAAAGTAGCCACGGACAGGGTGGAAGAGAATGGCGTGGCTGTGTTCCAGTGAAACTTTATGTACAAAAACAGGCAGCGGGCTGGCTTGCCAACCCCTGACCGGCAGGATGAGTCCAACTCCTTAGCTCAGCATTCCCAATCCAGCCGTTCCTGTCTCCATCCCTCTTCCTCCTCCTCCCCCTGCTCCTGTGGAACTCCTCACACTTTAATCCTTCGCTCATGCTGTTCCTTCTTCCTGGATTTTCCTTCTCAGCCTCCCGTGTGTCCCTCCCCCATGGCTTTAGGAGTCTTTGCTCTGGGATCCTGTGGTTCCGTATCTTTATTTCTCCTGTGATCAATTATGCGAGCACCCTCTGCCTTTGCCATTAGAGAGGGCGCCCCTCCAGGCAGGAATTCTGCCTTCGTCCTTTGCGCGCCCTGGGGTAGGTGTTTAGGTTTTCACAGGCGCTCAATAAGCATTTGTTCTTGAACACAAGAGCTGCAAGAGGGATGGTGGTCCTCAGGGAGCTCGTGTCTAGTTAGGAAGCTAGAATGAGAGCCAGCCAGGGACTCAGGTGGATACCACGGTGCATGTGACTGTGGGGGACCAATGACAAGTGGTGCTTCTGACCTGAATAGGGGAAGGAGAAGGCATTTGGATTGGATCTTGCTTGGTGGGAAAGGGACTTTCAGAGGAAGGCCTTCTGTGCTGGGGAACTAACAGGAGGGCAGAATTGGTTCTGGGTTCAGGGTGGTGAGTGGACAGACCAACCTGGTGAGCGCTGAGGGCCCTCCTGAGGGACAGACCCAGGAGTGGAAAGCAGGGCTAGGGTCTGACCAGGGACTGGGGAGTATTGAAGGAATTTGGACTTTATCCTGTGAGCCAGAAATTCTCAAAGTGTGGTACACACACACCACACGCGCGCGCGCACACACACACAGAATTGTCTAGGGTGTTTCTTTAAAATGAAGATTCTGAGGCCTTGTCTCTGCCTGGAGGTTAGGAGGCTGCAGGGTTAGAGCCGTGGTCTGTAGGAATAAAGAAGGCTGCAAGGTGGAGGGTGATGAGCTTAAGTATTCTTCAGATTGATGTCCCCTGTGGGCATCACAGCCAGGCTGGGCAGAGGTGAGGCAGGAATGAATAATCCTCTCAAAGAGCAGAGGAGGTCGAGGCAAGAGACTTGCCCAAGGCCACACTGTGGATTCCCTGCAGATGTGGAACTGCCTGGTTTGGAACCGGCTTCCTCACAATCTCAGGGCCTGGGGTGGTCCCGGAGGTCCAGCCGAGGGAAAAGGGACAGCCTGGTACCCAGGGTGCTTGGTCAGTAAGTGTGTAAATGAGGGGATGGGTAGGGTGGATGGACAGAGGGGTGATATGGGGGCAGAGGAGCAGGGTTCCCAGGTGGTTCTGATGTTGCAGTCCTGGGGGTGAGGAAAATAGTGGGACCAGCGGCGGAGGAGGAGAAAAGATGAGTTTGATGCCAAGCATATTGAGTTTGAGAGGCAGTGGGATCACCAACCCAAGATGCTGGCAGCCGGAAATGCAGGACTGGGAGCCCCGGGGCTGGGCAGGTGATGTGTGCAGCTGTGGAAGCTGCTAATGAGACAAGGTGAGAAATGCAGAGAGAGACAAGTAGGGGATTAAGAACCAAAGCCTGAGGAATGAGCACAGGCACAAGGAGGAAAAGGCTCAGGTGAGAGAGGATGCTCGGAGACGCGAGCAGAGTCAGGATGGGCAGGAGCAGATCAGGAAAAGAGAAATGTGAACAGTCAGTCACCCGGTAACTCAGTCAGGCCCCTCTTTAGAATAAACCCAACCAACCTCAAAGAAAGTGTGCCCCGGATAAAGAAAAACGCCAATCCCGATGAAAGCGAAATCATGCGTTTCTGTTTGATTGAGATCTGTGCTCCCGCCAGTGTAGCTGCAGGTGTGGGAGAGCCAGTGAGACCTGGACCCTCCCGCCCGCCTGCCAGGACAAGCCCGGCCATTCAGTGTGTGCTTGTGCTGGTTGGCATGCGTCCTGGGAGCATTTGGTTGCTCAGAACCTTCCTCTTCCTCTCCTGTGACTATCTTTTAGCTCCTTCCCCCTTCCCATCCATCTCTCATCACTCAACAGATAGGCATGATTGGAACCAAAAATTCTGTGCAGAGGACTTGACTGAGGTCCCCAAGCCCAGCAGGGCCTACCAGTCACCCACTGGGAGCTTTTGAATATATGTACATTCCAGGGCTTGCAGACTCAAGGTGCCTAAACGCAGGGAGGGGCCAGCCAGGCCTGGGTTCTCGGAGCCCCGTCAGAGAGCCTCTGTGGCCGCCTCTGTGAATTTGCTGTTGTGGAGCAGCTCTGCCTGGGCTGGACCCGGAGGCTCTGAGGCCCAGGTCTGTGTGTTTCCCCCATAAGGGCCCTAAATATATAGCATCTGGGCAGCCTCCTAGTGGCCTCCCTGGAGCCTTCAGAGCCCGTCCTTCCACCGGTCCTGCATGTGCTACCAAACTCGTCCCCTTCCACACACACTGTGTCACTGTCGTCACCATCCTCTGTCCTCAGAGAGGTGGATCCCTAAAACCAGCCCTACCTAAACCGAGGCTCCAGGCGCCATCGTCGGGACAAAGCGCAGAAGGCCTGCCTCTCGGAGGCACATGCTAATGGAAGAAACAAGCTAACATACGGGGTGGGGCAAGAGGAGGTTTGTAGTTGTGAGTCTGTGAAACACAGTTTATTCTTGTGTTATTATTTATTACTTATTGTAGTATTTATTTGTATTACACCTGAAAAGCTACTTTTGCTCACTCCTGTGCTATCACTGTATCACCTACTGTATACTTTGGGAGATAGTAAAGATATGACTGTTTTATCAATAAAATGAAGATATTACCTTTTGTTATGTAAAATGTACAATATGTGTCTAGATGACAGTCAGGAGGACCTGACTGAGAAGGTGGCATCTAAGCAGACCTAGGGTGAGGGGTGAGCACTGTGCTATCTAGGGAAGTGTCGGTAAGAGGTAGGATCATGCCAGGGGGACAGCAAGGAGGCCAGTGTGGCTGGAGGGTTGGCGGGAAGAGGGAGCTTAGGAGGCTGGAGAAGGGACAGGCAGAGGGTGTGTGGACAATTGAGAAGCCACTGGAGGTCTGAGCACAGTCCTGCCAAGGGCCTCTGTCTCCGGAAGGCATGTGTGTGATTGGGGAGGAGCTGAAGATAAGAACTCTGAGCCCCACTTACTTGGATCTCTCCTGCTGCACCACTGACATCAGAATAGGTTCTGCATGTGTTCTTAAAGGCCCCCTGGCTGTGTGGAGACCACTCCGCAGGAGGTCAAGACAGCTCCGAGACCAGCTGGAGGCTGTGCCATCCTCAGGAGGGATAGTGTTGTACGCCAGGCTGGAGGCTGTGCCGGTGGTGGGAGGTGGTTGGATTCTGGGTACATTGAAGGCAAAGCTGATCTGACCCCCTGACAGATGGGATGCCAGGTGTCAGAGAGGAGTTTAAAAGGAGAGCCTGCTGATACACTTACTCATCTGCTCTCAGCCTAGTCAACCTGTCTCAGCCTCCGTTTTTTCATCTGGAAAATGGGGCAGTTGTAGAGATACTTTCCAAGATTTCTTTTGGCTTGAAAACTTATTGCTTCAGCTTGGTCACTGATGGCTGTGGGGGAAGGCTTTGAGGATGTCAGATGGAACTTGTGCTTAAGAAAGGGGTGCCTTAGACTAGACACAACTGACAGAGGAAGGGGGAGGAATGTTCCAGGCAGAGGGAATGGCAGAGCACAGGCTGGGAGGCAGGACTGGGAGGCTTGTGAGTGATACCTGAGGAGCAGTGGGCAGACACCATGGCTGGGGCCCAGGGCCTCGTAGGAGGGTGCCAGGAGCTACAGGGATGGGCACGCTACGCCCTTTGGAATAAACCAGCAGGTTCGAGGCCAGAGCATTTTTTGCAAACACTGAGGCCCTCAATTTTGAGCATTTTCAGATGGACATGCTCAGGCAGGAAGGAACAAGGCTTGGCTCCTGTCCGGGGAGAGTTAACCTCCTGGCCCGGTATTGCATAACCACAGAGTCTGCTGAGCGCAAGGAGGCTCTTCTGTGTGGCAGCCAGAGTGGCAAGCCTGGTGGCTCCGGGCTCTGGCACTGACCCGCAGCGGAACAAACAGCCCTCCCTTCCTAGATAATGGCCCTCATTGAGCATTGTGTCCATGGCCAGTGCCCAGCACAGGGCAGCTCAGCCTGGGTAAGTTTCCTCTCTTGGCTGCTTAGCAAAATATTTACACTATGCCTTTCTAGTAAGACAGTTTCTAGGAACCAGCAGGCAGAGGGAACTGGAGAAAAGCATCCCTCCCTCCTGTGACCCTGCTCCGAGCTCACATAAATGCTGCCCTACACCCAGTGCATGAGCCGGGGTTAGTCATTGAGCTAGAAGATGCGTGAAGATCTTTCTGGCTCCCAAACCATTGGCATCCTCTCTAAGTGGAGAATGAGTTCTTTTTATTGTGTGAGGGTAGAATTTGGCTGGTCTTTAATATCCTGCCAAGGGCCTCTGTCTCAGGAAGGCATGTGTGTGATTGGGGAGGAGCTGAGGATAAGAACTCTGAGCCCCACCTACTTGGATCTCTCCTGCTGCGCCACTGACATCGGCATACGATCTGCCCCTCTCTGCACATGTCTTCAGTGGGGAGGTCACCCAGAGGCTCTGAACTTTACGAGGTGTCTGCACCAGCTATTGGGGACACCCAACCATGTTGTCAGAGGACCCTTTGAAGAAACTGGAAAAGAGAAGACTGTCCCCAACAGAGGTTGTTCTGGAGAAGAGGGGTCAGAGGTATGTCCTCAGGACAGAAGCAAAACCAGTGAGTGAAAACCACATGGCCCATCCTTAGGAAGAGGCCACAAACAACGTCTTTGCTTCCACCTGCAACTCAGTCTAGTCTTCAACCCAAAACACACACGCCCTTTGACCCGCAGTCCCACTTCTGATCATCTGACCGATAGAACAATAGCACCAGACTGTAAAGACATATCTTTACAGTCTGCTGCTATTCCAGCAGCAAAAAAATAAAATAAAATAAAATAAAAAATCTGAGAATTTAACAGTAGGGAACATTTGAAAGAGTTATATCCAGACCATGGTCCATCATTCAGTTTCAAAAAGAATAAGACAGCCCTGTCTCTGTTCAGAAAGACAGTAAGATGCAGTGGTTACGAACACAGGGGTGGGGACAGACTGCGGGTTCCAATCTGGATGCCAGCACTTACAAGCTGTGTTATGTAACCTCTTTGACTATC
This sequence comes from Myotis lucifugus, assembly GCF_000147115.1. Lineage (NCBI taxonomy): Eukaryota > Metazoa > Chordata > Mammalia > Chiroptera > Vespertilionidae > Myotis > Myotis lucifugus. The sequence goes on from NW_005871085.1 coordinate 1,844,782, forward strand.
AGTCTTTTTTTTTTTAAGTAGGGATTAGAGTAGTCTCTGCCCTATAGACTTGGTGTATGTGAGGTGCTTATAACTGTGCCTGGTATATTCAAACTGCTCAAAAAATGTTGACCTTTGACTTAGAAAGACTTTCCATGAGCAAAGCAAGGTGTAGAGAAATGTACATGGGGTGGTTCCATTTTTATAAAAACAAAAAATGCCGCCCCCACCTTCTTGCAAACAAAGAAGTGTGATTGCTGCTGCCCCAGGACATGAGTGGCCTCCTGGGAGCAGCCCCTGGGCAGGCTTGAGGCAGGTATGGGAATGTGTCCCAATGACCATGGAGGTCCCTTCCAGACCTGGGACTGTGTGACTTTGTGGATCCGGCCTGGCAATCTCAAAGTGCATCCTAGGCTGGCATTTGATCCAACAAGATAGTATGTTGTTCACAAAATCTATATGCCAAGACTACTAGTAGACTGTTTTGCAGTTGGGAGCAAAGACATTGGTGGTGGCTTGGTTTTACAGAAACACTCACTGCCCCGATGTGGTGCTCTGCCCACTCGGGTCCAGCTGGGGTTCTCCAAGTGTCTTCTCTCAGACCAGGTGGGTTTGTGGGAGCCACCCCAGCAATGTCATGGCCTGGTTTGAGATGGACTCTGCCTCGGTTGGCCTCAGTTATGTTCAGATTCACGACCCAAGTGCCACAGGCTTTGAAAGTGGAGGAGAGGTGACGAGCTGAGAAGACTCCCATGGGGTATACCTGCCATGGAAACCAGAGCCATTTCTTCCACATCAGTTGGAGCTACTTGAGATGGGGCACAGGTGCTATATTAGCTGAGAGAAAATACAGTTGTTTGTGAAACTAGATTTATTCATGTATTTAACAAATACATTTACATTTTATAAAATATTTCAAACAAACAGCAACATCAAAATAGACAATAATATAACAAACAGCAGTAAACCCACCACCCCACTTTAAGAAGTTTTCAACACATAGAGATGTAAAGTACAGCATAGGGAATATAGTAAATAATATTGTAATAACTATGTATGGTGCTAGGTGGATATTAGACTTATCGGGGGATCACTTTGTAAATTATATTAATGTCTAATCACTATGCTGTACACTTGACACTAATATAAAATAATATTAAATGTCAACTGTCATTGACAAATTTTAAAAAGATTTCAACAAATATAGTGGAAACCTGCATAGCCCTGCACAATCAAAAGTCCCTCCCCCACTTCTAGAGGAGACCACTGTCCTGAACTTGGTGTTAACATTCTACAGTTGTTACCTGAGCACCTACTGTGTGTCAGGCAGAGTGCGGGGTACTAGCTAGATTTACCTGGGTGAACAAACCAGACGAGGTTCCTGCCCTCACAGGGCTTACCGCAGGGTTAGAGGAGAACCCAGTCCCTCTCTTACACTCCTTCAGTGAGTTCCAGTCTTTGGTTATAGAATGCTCACAGTCCATCTGGGGCAGTGACGAAGGCAGAGGGAGAAGTCTTGACAGCTGCCCTGTCACTAGCCTTGTGATTTGGAGCGAGTTCCTTCTGCTCCCTGAGTTCTAGCATCTTTGTCTGTCACACGTGGGCTTTGAACTGGATGCTGCTCAAGGGCCCCTCCAGCTCTGTGAGCATGGGAGTGATGGGGGAGCCTTAACCAGAGTCACCCAGGGTCGCCACCACCATTCCATCAGAAAGGGGGAGGCGTGTCCCAGTGCATGGGCTGAGGGGTGGGGCTTATGTCAAGTGCGGGGGACACAAATCACTAGTGAAACATGAGGTGATTTTAGAGGAAAACATGGGTGAAATTCTTTCTTTTATTAGTAATTTAATTCAATAAAACCTTAGAGTGGGCTGTTACACTAGTGATCCTTATTGCTTAGGATGAGATGATCTTTTAACAAGTCAATGCAAATTAAAATACTACACAAATAACAGTACAGATGGTATGTGTTTCTGGCAAAACTTGGCATGGTGGTCACCAAGTGGCACAGTGTTTCCCAAACAAGAACTAATGATGCAAAGGGTGGGGCCCACCTGGCATCTGAGAAGCCAGCAGAGCCAGCCCAGTGCTGGCACGTTGGAGCCCAAGAAGCATTGGAGGAATGACTTAATGAATGGCTCCCTATTGAAAACAGCACGGGAGAAATTCCCTTCAGATCTTAGTGCCAAGGAGAGCTTTGCTCTTCCTGGGAACAGGTGTGTTTATCGTCAGGACACTGAGAATGTGCGATTAAGTGCGTTGTCCTTCTTTCTTTGGCTGCCAGGAAGCTGCACCCTGATCCCAGGGCCCAGAGCCACCTGTGGGGCCCCCTAAACTACCTACCCTTGCTCATCTGGCCCTCTGGTCTGCACTTCTGTCTTCCATCTCCCCTGTGTTGATTTGTCATTTTTTAATTTCTGTGCTTATTTTGTTTTTGTAAACCACCTCAGATCCTCCATGGAATAAAGCAAGTTAAAATTGTTAAAAAACAAAAAGGGCATTAACTAATTAATGAAGTAATCAGTGCATGCACACACTGCCTAAGACCAAAGCATCCTTTCTTGGCTCAACTCAGCCTGTGGGACTTCCTGCCCGGCGCTGCTTCTCAGCTAGAAGGATGCCTGGGTTAGATGGAGAGGAGGGCAAAGAGATTGGGTGGCTGTTGCCTGCTCTGCACCCTCAGATCTGATCCAGTCCAGCCCTGGGGACCGTACCTTCTGTTGAGGCCACCTCAGAAATGGGATTGTCCCCTCAGACTCAGAATGGCAGGCCCAGCTGGTGGCCTTGCCACTCCTCTCTCCCACCAGAGAATCAGGTCTGGGCTCTCTCTTCCACCGAGGACCATGCAAGTGCAGTCCCCACCGCTAGTTCTGGTTCCACCGCTAGTTCTGTAACTGGCCTCCTACCGTCCTCACTGTGACCAGGCTCTCCCATCTGACTCCCACACTGTCGGACCGCATGCTGTCCTGACGGCTCATGGCTGCCCATGACCCTACAGGCAGTGCGGCCTCAGATCCCCTGGGGGCCAGGGGGCTTGAGATACATCCTGAAATGCTGATTTTTCTTAAAGCAAATGACTAAAGACATTATACCAAGTGAAAGAAGCCAGACACAAAAAAACACATATTGTATGATTCCATTTATATAAAACTAGAGGCCCAGTGCATGGATTCGTGCACAGGTGGGGTCCCTCAGCCTGGCCTGCAAGGATCTGGCTGAAACCAGCTCTCCAACATCTCCCAAGGGGTCCTGGGTTGCGAGAGGGCAGTTCTCGGGTGATGCACCTCAGAATCGGGCTCCCTCCTCTCTGGTTCTGAGAGAACTGTAGCTGCCAAGTCACCGCAGCTTGGCAGCTCCTGCATTGAGCATCTGCCCCCTGGTGGTAAATGTGCATCATAGCTACTGGTCAGAGCATCTGCCCCCTGGTGGTCATTGCGTGTCATAGCTACCAGATGGTTGAATGGTCGGACAGTCACGTAGGCTTTTATATATATATAGATGTCCAGAATAGGCAAATCCATAGAGACAGACAATAGATAAGTTGGTTGTTGCCAGGGGCTGGGGACAGGGAATCTGCATGACTGCTAATGGACACCGGGTTTCTGTACAGAGTGATGAAATGTTCTAAAATCAGAGGACGATGATGGTTGCACAACTTTGTCAATATTCTGAAATCCACCCCATTATACATTTAGAGGAATGAAATTTATGGTCTGTGAATTATACTAGACACCATCTAATATAGCAGGTTCCAGAAGTTAGGCTTATGAGAGAGACACGCAAAATTTAGAAAATCCTATTCATTAACAGATTAATATACTCTCTAGTTTTGGAAATTAATATATCCCCTTTTCCAGGAAGGAATTTAAGTGGCTTCTGTAAACTATCCACTAACTAAGGTTTTTTATCATTAAAACTTCATTCATTCACTCACAAACACCCATGGTGCTACAGTGGGGCAGGCACAGAAAATGTGGAGGTGATAAAAGCCTCTGCTGTCTAACATCTGTAGATGGAGATATGGTGGGCAAAACCATTAGTACAGCATCCGGAGCCCAGCCCTGAGCACACAGTCAGCGGTCAAGAATTGGCAGCTGTCATTGCCACAGAGAGGGGGGCTCTGAGAGACTTGGGCAGGAAAGCAGGGGTGTGATCCCATTGGGAAAGAGAGATCATTCACTTGAGCTGCAACCTGCTGGGGAACCCACTGGGAGAGGATTTAGAATGTTAGAAGGATTTAGAACTCTCAGGAAGGGAGTGGGAGTCTCAGGGTGAGTGAGAGGGCTGTGCCTTGCCTGGCATCCAGGGAGAGGACTCAGCCAGCACCTGGCTGCCCTCCACCTCTCCCTCCACAGGGCAGCCCTGTATTCCCCGCTTCTCTTCTCACTGCCCCAGAGCCTCCGGGGACTGTATCCTGGGAGGAGGGGCTGGATTTACCCTGCTGGACTGGCAAGGACAACTAGCAGAGGCTGCCCCCTGTCTTCAGGACAAAGAAGAAATGCCATTGGGTTTTTCTGAGATTCTGGGAGAAGGGAAAAGGCACCAGGATTTCAGGCTCTCAAGATCCCACCTCTGCCCATTTTCTCAAGGGCAAAGATGGAGGTGGGGGTGGGGACAGGCATCGCAGGCTCTGGAGGGAGGTGCTATAGGAGGGTGATTCTAAGCCAGCCGTGGGCAAACTACAGCCCGCGGGCCGGATCCGGCCTGTTTGAAATGAATAAAACTAAAAAAAAAAGACCGTACCCTTTTATGTAATGATGTTTACTTTGAATTTATATTAGTTCACACAAACACTCCATCCATGCTTTTGTTCCGGCCCTCCGGTCTAGTTTAAGAACCCACTGTGGCCCTCGAGTCAAAAAGTTTGCCCACCCCTCTTCTAAGCCTTGGTGAATTCTCTTTTTATGTCAACGTATCCCTCCTGAGTTCAGGAAATCATATTTGCCAGGGCTAAGGATGGGGCATGAAGACAGAAATTAGTCTGATCCTGGGTGCAAACTCAGGAAGCAAGATCTCCTCGAGAAGCACACCTGGGTCATGGAATCAGCCCCTGGTGAACCCCATACCTCTCTGAACATCTGCCTCCTCTTCTGCAAAATTAGATGATAAGGCCCTTCCCTGAGGGCTGTGGTGAGGAACTGTTCAATGGTGAAACGCTGTTCAAACATTGTGTTTACCATCTGAGGGGGGAGATGGAGCATGAACAGTGGGTCCTCTCTGCAGGGAAGAACCTGGGCAATTAGATGAAACGGTGGCTGCGAAGGCCTTTAGTGAGCTATAATCATGCACCCATGCCAGGTGCCAGTAAGAGTATTAGTATTATCTGCATAGAGGTTTAACTGAATCCCAGGGTAAAGGTTCTATCTGGGACCTCGGAGGCCCCAGGGAGAAGTTGGCAGGGTGATAAGTAGGATTTGACTAGACAAAGAAGAGAAGGGGGACCAGGCATCAGGACCAAGGGAGGGGCTTGATCCATGGCTAAGAGGCAGGAAGGGAGGGGAGGAGTTGGGGCACAGGTGGGAGGGAGTGGGAAGAAGCAGGTTGGGAGGCTAGAGAGGGGCATAGGGTGGGATTACCAGCCAGGCAGAAGGGTGAGGTCAGGTCAGGTCTTAGAGAAAAAGCCCGGAATGTCAAGAAGCAGGAGTCATATCCACCCAGTCCTGGTAGGAAGGTTCAGTGAGGCCCAGCATCAAGCCTGGGGTGAGGGGGCCTGGGACAGCTGGTCAACTCAGGCTGGGTAGCAAAGCTTCCAGAATATCAGGGTGGGTAAGGTTCTCAGAGCCCAACATTCTCTTTTTCAAATATGGGAGCAGGTAGCAGAGTGGGGTCGCGAAGTGGGTGCAAAGTCCAAGTCTCCAGATTCCCAGGCTGGGGTCCACCCCTTACACCTGGAGCAAAGTTCCAGTGTTTCCTTGATTTATTATGCAGGTGCCAGCCATGGAGGTCACATGGGGAGGTAGTGAGGAGCATGCACTCTGGACCACATGCCGGCCCTGACTCCCAGCCCCCCTTATGGAATGTGTGTCCCTGGGCAAGTCATGTGCCCTGAGTCATACCGCAATGATTTCCTTACTGCAGAGCACAATGCCCACCTCCACGTCTTCCCTAGGAATTCTTAGATGACAGAGAAAGCCTTTTGCAAGGATGACATCATAATCTTGGAAAACAAGATAGAATGCCATCTGTGGACCGAAAATGCCAGTAAGTCTTGGGAAGCAAGGAAGCCCATGAAATTGCAGCAGCAGGGAAATCAGAGCAGAAGTCACTGCAGCCCCGGGTCTGACCCAGAGGCCTAAGTGATTTCTATCCCAGGAATGCCAAGCGTAGTTCAAGCTGAGAGCCAACAAAACAAAGGACAGGAAGGGGATGCCAGGGTTACAGCCTCTCTTAAAGAACTTTTCCGAAGAGCAAGCACAGTTCAACCCCTCTCACTTTCTATAGGCAGGCAGCCAGCGGCAGGCCAAGTCCCAGTAAATGCTAAGGAAAGCAACGAGCCAGCGTCTGAGAGAGGAGCCCAGCCGAGGGAGATCCAGGCCTCCCAGCGACTTGGCATGGTGGCAGGGAGCAAGCAGGGAAGCACAGGCAGTTCTGCCTCCGGTGAAGTCTGCCACTATGTCCACCACGGAGGAAAGCCCTTCTTTGGGCAGTTGCAGGAGTCCCCTGACCAGCTCCCTCTCCACAGCCCTACAGGGAGACTCATAATGCTTTACCCTCGTACATAGAACTCGCCCATGGGATGGGCTCATGATTTCACCATCCTATTTAAGGGCAAACCTTTCAGAAAAATAGACCAAAGACTTCACAGAAAGCCCTATGCAGTTCATTGTTTCATCAGTATCTTTTTTTCTCTTCTGTAGTGATGGATGTTAACTGAGTACCGCCCAGCTGAAGACTTCGTTTCCTGGGCTTCCTATCAGCTAGGTGTGGTCTGTGGCTGGTGTGAACCCAAAACATATATAAACTCCAGGTCTTGCCCTCCCCTTTCTCTTTCCTGTTGATCAGGATGTGGGTGTGATGGTGGGAGATGGGAGCCAAATGCTGTGGATGACAGAAGAGTAAGATCAAAGATACCCTTGCTGTGAAGCCACCATATCAGCCCATGGCCACTTACGCTCAGACTGTTACACAAGACGAATAAACTGTCTCGTCTAAGCCACTCTTGCAGTCGGGTCCTTGTTATAGGAGATAGAATCTGCATTCTAACACATATACTAATTTCACAACATAGTCCTTCACTCTTAAATATGTATGGACAACCAGGATCACCAAACATTAGCAGAAAACCAACAGCAGAAAGAGAAGGCCTAAGATAGGAACAAAGAAAAAGAGAGTTTACAAAAGGAAACAGCTCAACTATAAGAAAACCCTAAAATAAATTATCATTAGTATCTTCAACAATAATTGATATTATTTCATTTAATAGAATGCAGTTCCTATGAAGATAGAATAATCAGAGAAAATAAAATAATTATTGAAATTTAAAAATATGACTCCTGAAAAAAAATTTAGTGGATGAACCAAGTGACACAATGGATATGGATGAGGACAGATTGGTGATCTAGACATTAGAACTAAGAAAATATCCCAGAATGTAGAGTAAAACCTCAAAGAGAAAAAAAAATTAATGCCCATGGAGGATAGGTCCAGAAGCTTCAGTATCCATCAGATAGAGATCTAGAAGCAGAGACCGGACAATGACCGAGGGAGAGGGAGGGGTAGAAAGAGGCAAAGATATAACAAAAGACATTCTCCCTTAGTTAAAGAAAGACACATGGATTGTAAAATTGAAAGAGCACACTGAATTAGGACAGAATTAGTGAAAAGGAAATTTAGACCGATTTTGTTAAAATTTCAGAACATCAAGGATAAAAAACAGAAAGCTTCCAAAGAGAATCAAAACTTACATCAGAATTTCTCATCAGGAACATAAGAAGCCCAGGACAGTGGAGCAGTGCCTTCAAACATCTGGAGGACAATGATTTTGAAATAAGAATTCTATCCCCTCAAACTTTGAAAGCAAAATAAGACTTTTTATGTAAGAGTTCATAAAGTTTTTCACTCAGTCATCTATATTTTCTGGAAGAAAAAAACAAAAAACTTAGAGTTCTTTCTGTCAGTCAAAAAAGAAAAAAAAGATGATGACATAGGATTCAAAAACGAAGTAAAAGAAGCCATAAACTCTTTGTAGAAAAAATTGGTTGCCTTTTTCCTTGTAATAAAATTTCAGTTCTGTGGAATTCATACTAAGTAGTTTCCCAGGGAATATTATCTTCACAAACATGTTGTTTATTAGTTTCAATTTTTAGAATTAAATTATAGACTATATCATTACAGTATAGCAGAGAATATATATGTTATGAAACTTGACATTGTAAGAATAATAATATATAAGTAAACATTTGAAGATGGACGGGGAAAGGAGATGGAAAGAAGGGAATGTGGACAAATTTCTTCTTGTTCATAGCAGGAAGTGAACAGTTGACAGATCAGGGAAGAGCAATTTAAGTCTATTATTTGAAGATGTTGAAGGCAACTACCAGAATAACCAAAAACATGTAATTTATCAAAGATAGTGAGATTGAGTGGAAGGAAGTTGAGGGAGATGGTAAATACAAAAAAATCCCTCAGCTTTATGGCAGAATCAGTACTGGAAAGGAATGCAGATTGTTTCAAATTCTGGGGCCTGGAAGACAGTAGACTTTGAAGAAACTAACAATTTTAAAAGAAATGGACTTCATGACCCCACCACTGCTGTATCTCATCAGTGCTGGTTGCTATGCAAATACACCTGTCTTGTGACTCCAGCCATCAGATGCCTCATGACTGGGGGAAGGCTCATTCACTCACTCAACAAATGTTTACGGGGAACTCATTTAAATAAACAAATCTGAAGCCTGATTTGATTCATGACCTCAGCCTCCCACCACTGTGCTCTAACACCCGACCCTCTAACCACAATGAATTACCTGCCTTCTCACATGCTCAGTGTTTCCCCGGCATCGTCATGCCTTTGCCCACATTAGTCCCCTTTTCTGCTTGGTGAAACACCATTTGTCCTTAGGAGCCCAGTGTACCATCGCCGAAGCCTACCCCCTGAGCATCTTCCCTCTCCCAACCTGTATTCAGAACCTGTTTCCATCATGGCGTCTACTACATCTTATTACCTGTTTTGTTTGTGTCTCTCTCCTTATAGGCTTTGTATTTTTCAAGAGAAAATTTTGTGTCATTTTTAAATGGAGCATAACACACATACAATTTTGTACACATATCATATATATACACATAGTATGAGGTGCATACAACTCAAATACTTTCTACATGTACACACCCATATAATATGTATGTCACTAGATCAAGATGTAGAACATTTCTATCACCCCAGAAAGTTCCTGCCTGCCCCTTCCTAGTCAATAGCCACCTGCCCCACCCCAGCAAACCACTATTCTGATTCCTATTACCATAAAATTAGTGTTGCCTGTTCTTATACTTCAATTCGGTGGAATCATACAGTGAACAGTCTATCATGTCTGAGTTCTACTACTTATTATGTCTGTGAGATCCATCCATATTTTTGTTTGTAGCAGTACTTTGTTCTCTTTTATTACTATGTCATAATTCTTGTGTAAATGTCCCATAGTTTATTTATCCATTCTATTTGTTTTAGCATTTGGGCTGCTTCCAGTTTTTTTCTGTCATGAATGAAGCTACTGTGAACATTCTTGTTTGTGCTTTTTGGCAGACACGTATGTGCATTTCTGTAGAATATGTTCTTAGGAGTGGAATTTGGGGGTCATAGGGTAGATGAGTGTTAGCTTTGAAGATTTTGCCAATCAAATGTCCAAATGGCTGAGTCTACCGTCCCACCAACAATGGACATGAAGAGTTCCAGTTGATCCACTTCTGTGCCAGCATTTGGTATAATTTTGTTTGGTTCATGTTAGCCATTCTGGTGAAAGTGTGATGGACTTAATTTATTTTCCTAATAAGTAACGTTGTTGAGCACCTTTTCATATGCTTATTGACCATTTAGATAACATCTTTTTTAAAGTACTTATTCAAATCTTTTGCCATTTTAAAAAATCTGATAAAATATACATAACATAAAATTTGCCATCCTAACCATTTTTTAGTTCAATGGTGTTAAGTATTTTCACACTGTTATGCGATGTGAATGAATCTCCAAAACTATCTTCAACTTGCAAAACTCCATGTGCATTAAGTAACTCCTTATTCTCCTTTCCCTTCTCCTAGCCCCTGGAAACCACCATTCTTTCTGTCTCTATGAATTTGACTATCATGTCATTGGGATCATATAGTATTTGTCTTTATGTGACTTGCTTATTTCACTTAGTATAATGCCCTCAGGGTTGATCCATGTTGTAGAATGTGTCTGAATATTTTTTTTTCCTTTTAAGGCTGGATAATATTCCATTGCATGTGTATACCACATTTTGTTTATCCATCCATCTGTCTATGAACATTTGGGTTGCTTCCACCTTTTAGCTATTGTGAATAATACTGCTATGAGCATGGGTGTACAAATATCTCTTTGAGACTCTGCTTTTAATTCTTTGGACTATATACCCAGAAATGAAATTGCTGGATCATATGGTAATTCTATTGTTAACTTTTTTGAGAAATCACCATACTGTTTTCTGTAGAGGCTGCACCATTTTGCATTCCCACCAGCAGTACACAACAGTTCCAATATCTCCACATTCTCCCCAACACTTATTTTCTGGGTTTTTGTTTGTTTGTTTTATAGTAGCCATCCTATTACATGTGAGGTGGTATCTCATGGTTTTGATTTATATTTCCCTAATGAATGACGATGTTGAGTATCTTTTCATGTGCTTGTTGGCCATTTGTATATCTTCTCTGGAGAAATGTCTATTCAAGTTCTTTGCTCATTTTTAACCTGGTTGTTTGGTTTTTGTTTTAGAGTTGTAGAAGTTCTTTATATATTCTGGATATTAACCTATTCTGGAGGTTGCCTTTTCCCTCTTTTGATTATATCATTTGGTGCACAATAGTTTTAAATTTTTATGAAATTCAGTTTATCTGTTTTTACTGTGGTTGCCTGTGCTTTAGTGTCGTATCTAAGAAATCACTGCTGAACCCAATATCATGAAGCTTTTCTTCTATGTTTTCTTCTAAGAGTTTTATAGTTTTATTTCTTAGCCATTTTGAGTTAAGTTTAGCTAAAAGTTAATTGGGTTGTCTCCCTTTTTAAAATTCATTTTTAGGAATATTTATGTTCTTGATGAGTCCTTTGTCGAATATGTATTGCAAATATCTTCTCCCAGTCTGTGGTTTGTTCTTGTATTCTATTATCGGTATCTTCTGATAAGCAGACTTTTATTTTAATGAAGCCCAATTTATTTTCACTTTCTTTTATGAGTATATGAGTATGCTTTTTGTGAACTGTGTAAGAGATCTTCACTGGATCCAAGTGCATGAAGCTATGATGTTCTTGTGTTTTCTTCTACAAGTTTTATCATTTAACTTTTCGTATTCAGGTGAAACATCCATTTCACATTAATATGTGTGTATGATGTGAGGTAGGGGCCTCGTTCATTTTTTTCCTTATAGATATCTAATTACTTCAGCACTGTTTATTGAAAAGATTATCATTTCCCCATCAAATGAAATAACACCTTAATTATAAATCAGGTGACTATATTTATGGTAATCTATTTCCTTACTCTCTTGTTTCCATTGTTACTTTTTATTTCTCCTTGTTTTGCTACCACACAATCAATTTTGTAGTAAGGTCTATCATTTATGTCTGTTTTCCTATTGTTGGTGTGGCATTGAGAAGGTCCATGTAATGCTTGAAGACTGAGTGAATAAGTGAGGTGAACTTCAAAGTGGTCATTATAGCTGCTGTACCATGGCTACTGCTGTTATATCCATCCTGCTTTGTGGGCAAGAGTGGTGGAGATCACACATAATCCCTACTTTTGTCTTTGTTTACTTTTGGAATATATTGTACATCTCACCTAATCTCCCTGGTCATTCGTCCTTATATCACTTATTCTATAGTGTGTGTGTGTGTGTGTGTGTGTGTGTGTGTGTGTTTCATAGTATGTTCTGTGTATTACCCTTCACAGGAGACTGAAGAACCTAACTACCTAGGAAGCTTATAGGCAGGTGTGTCTTTTGTACCACGGCCATTTGTGTAGAAAAAAATGCCATCAAAGGCACAGCAAGAGACCTGCTGGAAACTGGCTATGGCAAGAAATGTGGAGTGCAGGTCTTTCATAGGCAACATTGATGAGAGACTGGCAGAATGTAAATGGCCAGAAGACAAGTGGCCTGACCCTGCCCAACTCTCATTTCAGGCTTTGTTCTTTCTTTCTTAAGCTCTTTCACCCACAGGTACTTCCTGGACCACTTAAGATAAGCCGGTGGCGTTAAGTTCAGATATTTGCCACGTTCTCAGGGGTGTCCAGGAGCTTCTTTTAATCTTTACTGGGACCAGGTGGATATGAATAAATGATGAGATAGGTAGATGTATAGGTAACTAGATGTATAACAATAGATAACTTAGTAGATTAATAAACTACAAGTATCTGGGTTTCACCAGATCCTTGTTGAGTCAAGATTATAGTCCCTGATCTCAGTTCATTTTCAGACTCAATGGGAATAAGACTTAAACACTGTTGATATTTTTCTGGGTGAAAGAAAAAAAAAAAAGCTCTTAACAAGGCCAGCCACGTGATGGGAAGGAAGGCTGCTAGGAATGATGTTTGGTTACTTGATTTAAATCCAAGTCCTGTCCAAGAGGCTGGTGTGACCCCAGCTGCCTTGAGGGTATCCACTGCAGAGGTCACCTGATAGCCTAGCCCGTGGTCAGCAAACTGCGGCTCGCGAGCCACATGCGGCTCTTTGGCCCCTTGAGTGTGGCTCTTCCTAAGCCTTAGGAGTACCCTAATTAAGTTAATAACCATGTACCTACCTATATAGTTTAAGTTTAAAAAATTTGGCTCTCAAAAGAAATTTCAATTGTTGTACTGTTGATATTTGGCTCTGTTGACTAGTGAGTTTGCCGACCACTGGCCCAGGCTCTGCCATTGCCGGCTTTGTGATTTTGTGCTTCAGTTTCCTCATCTGTAAAATGAGGATAATAATAGTCCCTGCCCAATAGAGTGATTGTGTTAACACTAACAACAGCCCAACACATACTGAGTTCAGTTGTCCAGACTAGACACATGCATTGGTTTGGACCATCTTTGCCTGAGTTATCACAACCACAAATAATCAGGGCTGCATCTGGGCTTCCGAGGGTCTAGCAGAGTGGAGTTCTGGCTGTACTGTTGCTGGGTCTTGACTGTGAAACGTGGTCCTGCTTTCCTAAGGGATGTTGTTGGAAACATTGTCCTCCCTAGGGATGTCAAGTCCACCTTGGTCCCTGGGCTCTCTAACAGGAAGACAAAAACCAGTCTCTTATAACTTGCTTAGGATGGCCTAGCTTTCTCTTCGCTATGAATAGAATTTACTTTTCAACCAATATGTATAAATTCCAAGCCCTGGTTGAGAGGGAGGAGGAGAGGGAAAAGTAGGAATGCAGAAACCACAGTCACCCCAGGGAAGTGATTTGGGAACCTCCCAAATGGTGAATAATCCACCACTCATGGTCGGTGGGGAAAACATTTATCAAGAAACCCAGTTCTGAGCAGGGTCACACCGAGTGATTTGCACATGGGAGGAGGCTTCGGTGCAAGTGCAGATGGATGTGGTTAACTGGGAAGACTTCCTGGAGGAGCTGGGATGCTGGGAAGAAAGGCAGAATCCATCCGGGCCATTCTGACCAAGGTCAGCACTCTTGGGGGTTTTCTAGACAGTGGCCTGCGCTCGGGGTTTGCATCTGACCTCTGCCCTCTCTTGTATTATCTGAAGCAATTAGCCTCACCTCTTTGAGCCTCAGTCTTCTCATCTGCATAAAGGGGATATGTGTGAGGATTAATATGTGAATTTTAGTATAGTTTGGGCACATGGTAGATGGTCATTTAAGTATTTTTAAAACATTTTCAGTATTTGACTCAGTGCCAGGCACTGAAAATACAAAGATGATTAAGGCCTAGTCTCTGCCCAGTCGAGAGGGAGACAAGTTTCCGGGGAAGACGCTGATGATGATTAACCCACAGACCTGCCCCACAGCAGATATCACAGGCTTGTCAGGGAAGCAGCACTGTTTGACCTATTGTGTTAGTGGAAAACTTATTCCCGACACAGGCAATCCATCAGACCCTGGTCAGTGATGGCGAACCTTTTGAGCTCGGCGTGTCAGCATTTTGAAAAACCCTAACTTAACTCTGGTGCCGTGTCACATATAGAAATTTTTTGATATTTGCAACCATAGTAAAACAAAGACTTATATTTTTGATATTTATTTTATATATTTAAATGCCATTTAACAAAGAAAAATCAACCAGAAAAATGAGTTCGCGTGTCACCTCTGACACGTGTGTCATAGGTTCGCCATCACTGCCCTAGGTAGTGCCTATTTTCCATGAGTGAATCCAGGCCAGAGGGTGTGAGGGGCTGGTCACCTCAGAAGCCTGACCCAGCCCAGCAGCACACTCCTGGCCACCCCAGGGGAGCAGATTGTGCCTTCCACTGTACAGGATGGGGCAAAAGTAGATTTACAGTTCATATAGAAAACAATGCAATAATTGATAAATAATCCTATATGACAAAAGCCTAATATGCAAATCGACTGAACAGTGGAACTACTGGTGGAATGATCGGTCGCTATGATGCACACTGACCACCAGGGGGCAGACGCTCAATGTAGGAGCTTCCTCCAGCCCACAGGCCCCAGGCCAGCCAAGGTGGGTGCCAGTGGGGGCCCCTGATTGCCCCGCTGGTTGCCCCACAGAGGGAGATGACTGGCGTCGACAGCAGTGGGGGATGGGACTGGCCAGCTAGTGGGTGACACCACCCCCCAATCGCCCCGCCACTGGTCGCCTCCCTCTGCGGGAGGCAACTGGCGGCACCAGGCCAGCCAAGGCGGGTGCCAGCAGGGGCCCCCCAGTCGCCCCACCAGTCACCCCACAGATCGGCCCTGATCGCCGGCCAGGCCTAGGGACCCTACCCGTGCACAAATTTTGTGCACCGGGCCTCTAGTAATACAAGAATAAACTCTGTTTCACATATTCACAACTGTAAACCTACTTTTGTCTCACCCTGTATAAAGGATCAATACCACCAATATCAAAAAAGTTTACATAAACAGATAAGAAAAATATAATTCATTAGAAACATAAACAAATTCTTCTTATAAAATAGTTCCCTGAATGTAATTGTTAATAAATTTATGTGAAGTTCTAAGCCTCCCTGGAGATCAAGAAATACAGATTTTTTTAAATCTAAGAGGCCATTGTGGACGGCAGAATAATGACCCTCAAAGAGCTCCACCTTCTAGTCCCTGAAATCTGTAAATATGTGTTGCCTTTCATGGCAAAGGTGACTCTGTAGGTGTGATTAAATTAAGGATCTAGAGATAGGGAGATTGTCCTGGATTATCCAGGAGGGCCCAACATAATCACAAGAGGTTTTACAAGTGAAAGAGAGAGGCAGAGCAGTCACTGTTAGCGTCATTCATTGTGGGAAGGATGCAGCAAGCCATTTTTGGCCTTGAAGATGGGGAGGGCCACGAGCCAAGGAATGCAGGTGACCTCTAGAAGTTGGAAAGGTGAGGAAATGGATTTTCCCCTAGAGCCTCCAGAAAGAAGAATGGTCATACCTTGTTTTTAGTCCAGTGAGACCCATTTCAGACTTCTGGCCTCTAGAACTGTGTGATACTAAATTGTGTTGTTTTAGCCACTAGGTTTGTGGCAATTTGTTCCAGCAGCAATAGGAAACTAGTACAATGATTGTATATCAGTAAATATTAAAGACATAGGTTGTATTCCAGGTAGAAAAAAATCCAAGAAACAGTCCTCACACACAATTGACATGTAAATTTGTGCTTTGGGGGGAGCTATTTGTCAGTACCTATCAAAAGTTCAAGATACATTCCCTTCTTGGAATTTATCCTGTGGATACACTTGCGTGAGTATACAGAGGATGTTCTTTGTAGTGTTTCCTGGAATAGAAAAAGCTGAAAACAACCTTCATGGGCTTCAATACAGGACTGGCTGAATTTGAATACAGCCCCAAGTGGAATACTAGCTGCCCCCAGAAAGAGCAAGGTGAACCTCGATATCCATGTGTACACTGTATTTCCTTCATTTACATAAAATCCAGTATGCACACATATTTATATATATGCCTTAGGATGTTGGGAAGAACATAATAAATTAACTGTAGGTTCTCTGAAGAAGGACATGTGGGGAACAGGGGGGCTGCCACCCACCTTAGCTTGCATAATCAAGGCCTGGGATAATGCCACCAGGATGGACTCCCCAACATTAGCCGGGCTCCCCGTTTCTCCTGTCCAGCAGCCAGAACAAGGTTAGCACATAAGTTAAAAGGCCTCCTTTTCTGTTAAACCTCTAGACACCTGGAGATACAGCCATGTCCCCGGGGCCATGCCAGTGCTCCCGTAGAACAGAGAGCCACCAATGGCAGTGCCCACTGTGCCACAGACTAGACTGTCCTGTGTCATAGTGGCATTGATTCCTTGGGGCAGGAGTTGAACACTGGCCAGAGGTTGAGAAGACACAGGACAGTCTAGCTCTGCCACCATCACTGTGTAAATTTTAGGAAAAATCACATCATCCTTCTAGGCCTCAGTTTCCCCATCTGTCAAGTAAGCGGATTGGCCTAGATAACCAGTCTCTAAGAATCCATTAGGAGACAGTGTGATTTAAGTCCTCCTAGCAAAGATGGAAAGTGTCTATCAGATACCCTGAGTCAGCACTTGAGCCTGGTGTGGGTCTCAAAGTAAAACCTGAATGTAAGGGTAACCATTTGTCCCAGCTAGGCTGGGACAGGCCTGGCTTATTCCTGTTGCTCCTCCACAATCATTAGTAATGCCTCTTTCACTCTCAAATGTGCTCCAGTTTGGAAGACATCTTACATGGCCCCCTGATGAAGTGAGGTTTCCCTGCCATACCCACAGGGGCCCTGCTATGGGAGGCTGCCTTCTCTGCCTGAGTCAGGGGAGGGCTTTGACTGATCAAAGAATAGCTTTTGCCGAGTCGTGACCTTCCAACTGACAAAAATCAATCCTTCCTTTTGTGGGAGGGACATCATTTGAAGACTCGGGTGATTTCATACATTCACTGCCCCTGTACCAAGAGAAATGGTTATTTTCAAGCAACCCTTTGCTTCCTGCAAGGAACTGAGATAGTTCTTCATCTCTGGCTTATACGGACTCTGTAATGGATCACATCTCTTTCTCTTTGGCTGCTGGGAAGCTCAGATATAATTGTATGGCTGAACTACAGAAACACTGTGATCCCTTGTGATTGGTATACCAGTCTTCTTTCCATCCCTCCAATCCTGACTTCCTGCCTTATTTACATTTTCCTTTGTTCTGACTTGTTATTCTTATTTAAAGTCGTTTTTATTTCTAGTTTGTCGTTCTTTTATAAATTTTTATAAAATTTTGCTATAATTCTCTTGAATTCTTTGTAGGCCCAAGATGGAAAGGACACACAAAAGGGGTAAATTTAGCCCTAACTGGTTTGGCTCAGTGGATAGAGTGTCGGCCTGCGGACTGAAGGGTCCCAGGTTCAATTCTGGTCAAGGGCATGTACCTTGGTTGCGGGCACATCCCCAGTAGGGGGTGTGCAGGAGGCAGCTGATCAGTGTTTCTAACTCTCTATCTCTCTCCCTTCCTCTCTGTGAAAAATCAATAAAATATAGTTTTTAAAAAGGGGGTAAATTTATAGTGTGCCATTTTTAGCTAATAGAGGAAGCCACCTGCTCCTCCATGTCACTGTGTCTGAGGGCCTGCCGTCTGTGAGACAATTATTTGAGTCTCTCAGACTTGTTGACTTTCTGAGTACCCTGTGAAAGTGCAAAGAGCGAACTCTTCAAGTCCGCCTCAGAAAATACTGGTGAAAAACAGGGCCAGGGCGTGAAAGGAGCCCGAGGTCAGGATGCTGGGGGCAGAGCATGCTTACAGGAGAAGGACGAAAGCCAGGGAGACACTGGTCACTTCCCCAGGGGATGGACCAGGGGATGGACACCCGTGGGTGGGTGGGGAATGGACTCCAGCCACGGGGAACCTGGTTCAGGTGCCAGCCCTGCCTCTTAGGAACATGGGGCCTGAGGAGGCCACCTTCCCTCTGTGGTTCTCAGTTTCCTTCACTGGAAAGAAAGGTGGGTTGAGACGGAGTCCACAGTGACTTCCAGCTTTGAAATGCTGACCGTGCTGCTGGGAAGAAGGGCCTGAGGTGCACTTGGAGCCCAAGAAGCCTAGACTGCCCGGCTTCCGGCTGCCCCCGGGAGGGTGCACCTACCCAGAATAACTCTGCCCCTTGGCTCGGCAAGGACCCCCTTCTGGGGCACTTTCTTTAGTGCCAGGATGATCCTCCCAGCTATTGCTGGGCAGCTCGGGTAGCCATGGTTGTGTTAGACCGTGAGCTCCCACAGCCAGGGCAGTGGCTTTAGCTTCTCCACAAAATGCAGGCTGCAGAGGTGGGTTAGCAAAGGAGTAAAAGCCATGAGTGATGCCCCTCCTGGACACCTTCAGAATCCAGGGCCAGAGAGAATAACACCTGAGGACAATCTACCCCTTGGAAAGCTCATTCCTGAATACCCACCAGCACTTCCTCCTGCACCAACCAGCCTTTGCCCCGCGGCATCCACAACCATTACCATGTTGGATCCTCTGCAGGCCCAAGGCATAGCTGAGGCAGGAATTGTTATCCATTTCCTAGGTTAGACAGCTGATGCTTAGGGAGTTAAAACCCATAGGAGGCGCTCACTGAGCAGAGTAGAGCCCAGGCCTCAGGACCCTCACAGGCCTGATGCCCCCCCCCCCCCCGCCACACACACAGTGCCAGCCCCAGAAGCACAGCTGGCATTCGGGTCACCCAACAGCAGTGTGAATGTGGGTGAGGGATGGCTGGGCAGTGCCTGGCCATGCAGAGCCAGGGGGCGTGGGTTCTGCTTGAATCTCCCTGGTTAACCTTTTAGGGATCTCACTGGCTTTCACAGTCGGAGGTGCCCAGGTTGTGGACGAGTCGCAGTAACTCTGTCTTCTCTTGTGTGTGTGTGTATTTCCCTGTGTGTGTTTTTGTCACGTAGAAGCGCGTGAATTCCCTCCACGGCTCTGGATCTCCAACACGGGACTACAGGGGAGAAGAGGCTGGACGGAGCCACCTGCGGCATCCAGCGCGGCTTCTCTCCGCCGGGACCAGGGATGACGGGGCCATGCACACAGCCGTCTCCAGCCCTCAGCACTTCACATAGCACACAGGGGACTCATGGGGGGCCACTCGCCACTGCCAACTGAGACAACACGATGGCAACATTGACGTCCCTCATGACGTTCCCACGACAGACATTCAGGCAGAAGGTGCTGGCGCACGTTCTGTCTGCAAAGTAGAGGGCCATGCCTCACCCACGTGAATAGTTTGAGCCCCAATGACTTGCTCTGAGTCCACTCACAGCCAGTGACACTTGCAGAAAACTCCCGACACCGTCTTGGGTCTGGCTTCCTCCGCTCTTGACCAATGTGGCCAAAGCCAGACGTCTCCTTGGGACACTCGGATTACCCATAAATGCAGCCCGCCCCGACCCTCCCTGAGTAGCACCGGAAGTCTCCGCGGAGGTCATGGATCCTGAACAAAGTGTCAAGGGCACCAAGAAGGCTGAGGGAAGTCCCCGGAAGCGGCTGACTAAAGGAGAGGCTGTTCAGGCCAGGGTTTCGGCCAGTGCCCCGTTCCCAGGCGGCGGCACAGCTGTCGCCCCAGAGGGCCCCCTCCAAGAGCTCCTCGCCCCGCAGCCCTTCCCAGGCCCCTCGCCGGTTCTTAGGGAAGGCTCTCAGGAGAAAACGGGCCAGCAGCAGAAGCCCCCCACGAGGTCCTCCATCGAAGCCTCTGTCCACGTCTCCCAGCTTCCGCAGCACCCTCTGACACCAGCATTCATGTCGCCGGGCAAACCTGAGCACCTCCTGGAGGGGTCCACCTGGCAGCTGGTCGACCCCCTGAGACCTGGACCCTCAAGCTCCTTCATGAGCCCTGGGCTCCCTCCTCAGAGCCAGCTCCTGCCTCCCCACGCTTCCATCATCCCCGCCGAAGACCTGCCCGGCCTCCCCAAAGTCTTTGTGCCCCGTCCCTCCCAGGTGCCCTTGAAGCCCACAGAAGAGGCCCCCAAGAAGGAGAGGAAACCCCAGAAACCGGGCAAGTACATCTGCCAGTACTGCAGCCGGCCCTGCGCCAAGCCCAGCGTGCTCCAGAAACACATCCGCTCGCACACGGGCGAGAGGCCCTACCCCTGCGGCCCCTGCGGCTTCTCCTTCAAGACCAAGAGTAACCTCTACAAGCACAGGAAGTCCCACGCCCACCGCATCAAAGCCGGCCTGGCCTCGGGCGTGGGCAGCGAGCTGTACCCCCCGGGGCTGGAGATGGAGAGGATCCCGGGGGAAGAGTTTGAGGAGCCCACCGAGGGAGAGAGCACCGACTCGGAAGAGGAAACGGGCACGGCGTCCGCTCACCCCGCAGAGCTCTCCCCCAGGCCCAAGCACCCCCTCCTGTCCAGAGGCTTGTACAGCTCTGGGAGCCAGGGTTCCAGCCACGAGCGCTGTTCCTTGTCCCAGTCCAGCTCAGCCCAGTCTCTCGAGGACCCCACTCCATTCGCAGAACCCTCCTCCGAACACCCCCTGAGCCATAAACCTGAAGACACCCACACCATCAAGCAGAAGCTGGCGCTCCGCTTGAGCGAGAGGAAAAAGGTGATCGACGAGCAGGCATTTCTGAGCCCGGGCAGCAAAGGCAGCACCGAGTCCGGGTACTTCTCCCGCTCGGAGAGCGCCGAGCAGCAGGCCAGCCCCCCGAACACCAACGCCAGGTCCTACGCCGAGATCATCCTGGGCAAGTGCGGGCGGATCGGGCAGCGGACCACCATGCTGACGGCCACCTCCACGCAGCCCCTCCTGCCCCTGTCCACCGAAGACAAGCCCAGCCTGGTGCCTCTGTCTGTGCCCCGGACACAGGTCATCGAGCACATCACCAAGCTCATCACCATCAACGAGGCCGTGGTGGACACCAGCGAGATAGACAGCGTGAAGCCCCGGAGGAGCTCGCTGTCACGGCGCAGCAGCATGGAGTCGCCCAAGTCCAGCCTCTACCGGGAGCCCCTGCCGTCCCACAGCGAGAAGACGAAGCCCGAACCGTCACTGATGAGCCTCCAGCACCCGCCCAGCACCACCCCCCCTGTGCCTCTGCTGAGAAGCCACTCAATGCCTTCTGCCGCCTGCACCCTCAGTACCCCCCACCACCCCTTCCGCGGTAGCTACTCCTTCGACGACCACGTCACCGACTCCGAAGCCCTGAGCCGCAGCAGTCACGTGTTTACCTCCCACCCCCGGATGCTCAAGCGCCAGCCGGCCATCGAACTACCTTTGGGAGGGGAGTATTCCGAGGAGGCAGGGCCAAGTAGCAAGGACACAGCCCCCAAACCCGCAGACGAGCCAGAACCCAAGGAAAGTGAACTCACCAAAAAGACCAAGAAGGGCTTGAAGACGAAAGGGGTGATCTATGAATGTAACGTGTGTGGTGCTCGGTACAAGAAAAGGGACAACTACGAAGCCCATAAGAAATACTACTGCTCAGAGCTTCAGGTCCCCAAGCCGGTCTCTGCAGGTGCTCACGTGTCTCTGGAAGCCGAGAAGAGCCCGGCCGAGCAGGAGCCCTGGTCCCAGGTGATGCATTATAAACTGGGGGCCACCTTGGAGCTCACTCCGTTGAGGAAGAGGAGGAAAGAGAAGAGCCTTGGGGACGAGGAGGAGCCACCTGCCTTTGAGTCCCCGAAAAGTCAGTTTGGCAGCCCCAGGCCATCCGATGCCGCTCGGAACCTTCCCCTGGAGGCCACCAAGTCACCAGCAGAACCAAGTAAGTCAGTGCCCTCCCTGGAGGGAACCTCGGGCTTCCAGCCAAGGACTCCTAAGCCAGGGGCTGGTTCGGAATCAGGAAAGGAGAGGAGAACAACGTCCAAAGAAATTTCTGTCATCCAGCACACCAGCTCCTTTGAGAAGTCAGACTCTCTGGAGCAAGCCGGTGGCTTGGAAGGGGAAGACAAGTCTACGGCCCCAGCCCCATTCTCCTCGCCCCCGCCCACCCCGCACGGACGCTCAGCTCACTCCCTGCAGCCCAAGTTGGTCCGCCAGCCCAACATTCAGGTTCCTGAGATCCTGGTGACCGAAGAGCCCGACCGGCAGGACACAGAGCCCGAGCCGCCCCCGAAGGAGCCCGAGAAGACGGAGGAATTCCAGTGGCCCCAGCGCAGCCAGACCCTTGCCCAGCTCCCGGCAGAGAAGCTGCCACCCAAGAAGAAGAGACTGCGCCTGGCGCAGATGGCCCAGTCATCGGGGGAATCCAGCTTCGAGTCCTCCTTGCCTCTGTCCCGCAGCCCCAGCCAGGAGAGCAGTGTCTCTGTGAGTGGGTCTAGCCGCTCTGCCTCCTTTGAGAGGGACGACCACGGAAAAGCCGAGGCCCCCAGGCTGTCATCCGACACACGCTCCAAACCCTTGGGCACGCACATGCTGACGGTCCCCAGCCACCACACACACACCCGGGAGATGCGGAGGTCAGCCTCAGAGCAGAGTCCCGACGTTTCCCATTCGGCCCACATGACCGAGAGGCGCAGCAAATCATTTGACTGTGGCAGCTTGTCCTTGGCAGGCCCTTCTGCCCCGGCCCCAGTGGCTCCAGCAGCCCCCGCAGCCCCAGCGGCCCCTCCAGAGAGAAGGAAATGCTTTTTGGTGAGACAGGCCTCCCTGAGCAGGTTTCCAGAAACAGAGCTGGAGGCCACCCCCATGGGAAGACAGGAGAGTGAGGAGCCAAAGCCCTCATCCAGTAAAACTGTGGCCAAAAGCTCACTGCCCCAGATTTCCTCAGCGGCCACCTCACACACTGGGCACCCGGGAGGCAAAGGCCAGGTGCAGGACAGACCCCCACTGGGGTCCACTTCACCCTTCACAGAAGCACTGCAGGTGCTCCACCACCCCATTGCCCAGCTGCCCCTGCATGAGAAACCATGTCTGCCCCCACCCGTCTCCCTTTTCTCCTTCCAGCACCTCTTGCAGCACGAGCCAGGACAGTCTTCAGAATTCTTCTCCTCCCAGTCCATGTCCAGCCTCCTCTCCTCACCATACTCCATGCCCCCAATTCCTCCCTCCTTATTTCAAGGCCCGCCATTTCCTCTCCAACCTACTGTTTTGCAACCAAGCCAACTCCCCCTCCCCCAGCTCATGCCTCACCCTACCAGCATCCCCTTCCGGCAGCCCCCTTCTTTTCTCCCCATGCCATACCCGTCCTCCTCAGCACTCTCTTCTGGGTTTTTCCTGCCTCTCCAATCCCAGTTTTCCCTTCAGCTCCCTGGCGACGTGGAAAGTCGTCTGCCACAGATTAAAACCAGCCTGGCCCCACTGGCAACAGGAACAGCTGGCCTCTCCTCCAGCACAGAGTACGGCAGTAACATCCAGCTGCCCCCCGTGCCTCCCCCATCCAGCTCCTCAGTGCCCATGTCAGCCCCTCCGTTGGCCTTGCCCGCCTGCCCAGATACCATGGTGTCCCTGGTTGTACCCGTCCGAATTCAGACCAACATGCCATCCTATGGGAGTGCCATGTACACCACCCTCTCCCAGATCCTGGTCACCCAGTCCCAAGGCAGCTCAGCAACTATAGCTCTTCCTAAGTTTGAGGAGCCCTCATGTAAAGGGACGACAGTGTGTGGGGCAGATGTGTACGAAGCCAGGCTTGGGCCAGCTGGGGTAAGTGAAGAGCAGAGCAGAGGTTTCCAGACTCCATACCTGAGAGTGCCTGTGACGTTACCTGAAAGAAAAGGCACTTCCCTGTCATCAGAGAGTGTCTTGAGCCTGGAGGGGAGTTCATCGACAGTGGGGGGAAGCAAACGTGTCCTTTCACCAGCTGGCAGCCTTGAACTTACCATGGAAACCCAGCAGCAAAAACGGGTGAAGGAAGAGGAGGCTTCCAAGGCAGATGAAAAACTGGAACTGCTAAAATCATGCAGTGTGGTGCTTACCAGCACCGAGGATGGCAAGAGGCCAGAGAAATCCCCCTTGGGCAGCCAGGGCCAAGTCAGGAGGGAGCTAGAATTGCTGTCCAGCTTGCCCACAGATCCATCTGACCCAAAGGAAATTGCTCCCCTTCCTCACCCTACACTGCCCCATGTGACAGCTCCAGGCTCAGAGGCTTTGAAGGAATATGTGCAGCCATCTGGTAAACACCACCGAAGAGGGTTGCCCCCACTGAGTGTGAAGAAAGAAGATTCCAAGGAACAACCTGACCTCCCTTCACTGGCACCTCCCAGCTCTCTTCCTCTGTCAGAAACATCCCCCAAATCAGCCAAGTCTCAAGAAGGTACGGACTCAAAGAAGGTACTGCAGTTCCCCAGCCTCCACACGACCACTAATGTCAGTTGGTGCTATTTAAACTACATTAAGCCAAATCACATCCAGCATGCAGATAGGAGGTCCTCTGTTTACGCTGGTTGGTGCATAAGTTTGTACAACCCCAACCTACCAGGGGTTTCCACTAAAGCTGCTTTGTCCCTCCTGAGGTCTAAGCAGAAGGTGAGCAAAGAGACATACACCATGGCCATAGCTCCGCATCCTGAGACAGGAAGGCTCGTGCCATCCAGCTCCCACAAGCCCCGCATGACAGAGGTAAGTTCAGTCTTATTTTTCTTCTCCCCACTGATTTTTAAAACCGTTGATGAGCTTTTACAGCCACATTCTCCTCAGGTCCCATTTGCAAAGTTAGTGCCAGATGAGTGGGCAGATTTCTTCTCTGTCAGCTGGGTCTGGTCACCTTACGAGGAAACATATATTGGATTCCTTTGTCAGTGCGTCCCTCATGCAATCAGAATAGATACATTTCAGTAAAGTAAGCTTTAAAGTGATCCTGCTTTCCCATTAGCTGCTATTGTAAAATCAAAAACACAATCTCAGCCAGGAAAAAAACAATTCTCTAAAAGACTGTTTGGAAAACTTGACTGATGGGAATGCCTACACCAATTTTAGAACTTTATACCACTCCATTGTATGTTTTTCCTGTTCTATTAGTCTTCTCCTGCTTTTCTTATTCTTTATATCTGCTGTTTCTGTTCTCTGGCACAACTTGAAATACTCTTATTTCCAAAGAGTCTAGAATTTGACACAACTCCTAAAACAGTCTTTTCTCTATGATAGCAGCTAAAGCTGGGAGGCAATATCCCTCTTTACCAATAGGTGGCAATGTCACTCAGAGCTTGACCCATCTACGCTGTGTGGTAACACCTAGCCCCACTAAGGTGCATATTTACTCTTCGATTGCCTCTGACCTGAGGCTGCATCAGGAACTAAATAAAATGAATGAGTCCCTGCAAGTTCAGTAAGTTTGACATTTGATAGATGACACCTTCAGACCCTGACAAGGCTGCCTAAGGATTCAGGCCATGATGTGTTATGCTGAGTTGGCATTTGTGAAATAACAATTGGTCTATTGATTGAGCAGCCTCACTGTGCCAGGCACTGTGCTTGCCCTTGAATCTACTCAATACTCATCTCCACCTCTGAGATAGCAGGACCATCTCCATTCTACAGATGAGGGAACAGAGAATCAGAGGGTGAGAGAGGGCAAGGTCACATGGCAAATATTTGCCAAGCCTAGAATTTGAACTCAGACCTGTCTGACTCCAGAAAGTCTACTTTACTTTTTTCAATTATTTGAGGAAAGAAAACCTTAAGGTGTGTCTTCAGATCAGGTGCTTTAGCCAAATCAGGCAGAAATCTACTAAACTCAATTCATATTATAGACAAATGAACAAAATCGTGTTCTATAACTTTCCTATATTCATACTCTCCTCTTTATCCTTGAGTGAGTTTTGTGCATTGAATTTGTTTTTAGCTCAGCTGGATATTCTCACAGAACTGTTTCCCAAATTTATTCTCTAAATGCCCATGTCAGTCTACAGACATCCCTAAATGAGATTTCCACTTTTGCAATAAACATCATTACTGACTTGCTCTTCAGTGTTTTTTAATAGCTACACGTACTCCCCAGAAGCTGTTGTAATTATGTTCATACTTATAACTACTTGTGCACCTACGGTGTGGCAGGTACTGTGATAAACTTTACTTTTATCCTCACAACCACCTTGTAAGTTAGGGTACTCTATGGCCATTTTATGGATAAGGAAGCAACACACAGAGAAGCTAGGCAACTTGCACAAGGCCACAGACTAAACGGCAGAGCCTGGATTCAAAACTAGATCTCATTCCAAAGCCCTCTCAGATGGTCTGGACTGCCTCTCTGTTTTAATGGCTGGATAGTAAAAGGTCATTTAATAAAAAGGAAGAGTTCATTTGGCTTAATTGGGCTGGACAGTCATCAGATTGAACTTTGAAATTCTTAAAAGGAGATGAACCCTGCAAAATATTTTTGGAATATTTCACTTGACTCGCTGGCATGTTTCCTGCCAGCATGCAGTGGCACTCAGATTCCCTGGTCCTTAGCCAACTGCCTTCCTGCTCAGCCCCAACACGTGCTGTCGGGGAAGGTGTGGTGGCTGGCATGGGGACTGCAATTCTCATATTTTCCCAGCACCGGGGCATACAGTTGCTTCTCCCACTGGCTATAAGCAGTGCAGGTTCTTCATGACAATGGCATGAAGTAGCATGAGAATCTCATTCCCGACACTGCAGGCTCCAGCTGCCAGCCCAGCATCACGGCTCCCTATTCAAGGGTGGGCCCACCCCCTGCTGCCATCAGGGGTCTAAACGATATGTTCTCTTTTAACAAGGGTTTGGAAAGCCTGGCTGTCCATTTGTGAAATAAGCCACAGTGTCCCATAAAGCTCATTTTTGCCATATACCACATTACTACAAAATTGAGTTCATTTCATTAATAACAACATTTATCAGAATGTACATGCTTCCCTCTTGGCAGAAATCAACAACTTAATATAAAATAATAATAGCATTTAACTCAGAAACAAATGACAGGCACACCTTTGTAAGGTGGCTCACCCGAGTTTCATAAGCAAAACTGGAGTGCTCTGAGCAGTCCCAGGTCAGATAGGAACCAAGGAAACCCAGATGTCAAAGGGAGTATGTGTGAGCAGAAGAGAGTGGCCATGTTGGTCATTTAGTCCTAAACCAATCAATTCTGCCTCGGGCACTGGAGAAAAATAGCTCTTTTCTAATGGAATTGCTGGGTCTTACCTACCTAATAAAGTTTTGCATGAAGTCAAAATACAAATAAAAATATGTCCTCATCCAGCCAGCTCTCGCCACTAAGGCCTGTGGAAGAGAATAGCTTCCCTCGATGACCAGCCCAGAGCCTGCCCACCCTCAGGTGCATGCCCGTCAGTGCCCACACAGCCTCTCTGAGCCCAGCTCTGGGAGGTCCTGTTGGTCAGGGCCTTCAGGAAACCTGCGTTCTGCTCCCAGCAGTGCCCTTAACCTGCCAGGTGACCTTGACTATCTGATCTGTAAAGGAGAATTAGACTAGTTAGTCTCCACAGGCAGAGTCTTCATTATTAGTTCAGCATTCCTGACATGCCCTCACTGAGAGGCAGGCCCTGTCTTGGGTGCTGGCCTGACCGAGGAGACCAAGAGGAGCACCTGTCCCCAGCAGCTCCCTGGCCAGTGTGAAAGAAAGAGCGACCTGGTCTTCCCGTGGAAAAGACCTGGTCAGAGTTCTCGTTTTGACACAAACTAACCCCTTGGCTTTGAATAAGGGACTCCACCTCTCTGGGGGGTCAGCATCCTTCTTTCTGTAACGTGGGCTTACAGCACCTCCTCACAGGGCAGAGTGGAGACTAAGTGAGCCCCGATTGAGTGTAAGCACGCAATGCCGTTGAAGGCATCATTCCATTATTACCATGTAACCGGCAACGATTTTGTCCTTCCTGCGGTGGGCCAGGTTCACCTCCCTTCGCTGGTTTCCCCGGAAGGCCAGAAAGATGTAGCTAGAGCGGAGAAGGAAGAAGAGACGCGAGGGAAGCCCGAGGAGGATGCTCCCGCCTCCAAGAGAGGGGAGCCAGCGAGGATCAAAATCTTCGAAGGAGGGTAAGAATCACGTTTGGTTTGCAATGTCTGCTCCCTATGGAGTCAGAGGTCATGCCCGGCTGGCCTGAGGGCTGGGGTGGGCCGATCTGCGTTCTGAGGTGGTGAACGTCTCCAACGCAGGGCCGCGCCCCAGGTGCCCTGGAGTTCCAGCCGTGCCTCCCAGCAGATGCCACCACTGTGGGATGTGCAGGCCACCTCTGTTTGGGAACATCAGCTGCTTGGTGGGGGGTGGGAACACTGGGTGTTGCAGGCTGGTGGGCCTGGGTCTTCCTCCAGCCCCTCATTGTGTTGGTGCCAGCGGGTTTCCAGTCCTGCACTGGGGTTGATAGTGAGTCTCCCGGGTCTGCTCAGACTGCCTTTGTGGTATGTGTTCCCAAAACGTCACCTCAGTCCGTCCAAGCAGCCATCCTGGCACGCCTGTGTCCCACAGGGCACGCACGCTCTGCCAACCAGGCAGTTTGCAGCGCCTTGCACGTGCCACACGTTTACACCAGTCTCCGTGCCGAGTGGCCAGGGGCCAGGGCTCATCGGTTGGTAAATACTTAGCGTCTCATCCCTGGATTTTCACCTTGGCGTTTGTCTTTGGGAACCTAACGATGTAGCCATCTCAGAACTCACGATGGTGGGGCCCTCTGGGCTCTGAAGGTGTGCCTTGTCTCAGATTCGCTTTGTGGGAGTTCTGTGCGAGCTGTGTTCTGTGTGGCCACATGTTTTCTCCCTGGGACATGGGTGTCTGTAAGCAGGTTCCGTGGTGTCTGTCTCAGGGTCCTGTGTCTGTGTCCCCAGTGTTCTCGATACAGCCCTCGTCCCACCCAGTCCTGAAGGACAACGGCATGAGGAAAACTACCTCCCAAGGACGGCAGCCCCCACCAGCACGAGCTGCCACCGGGGCCTGCAGTTCTCCAGAACCTGTAGGTGCCTAACTCACAAAGTCAGAGTGGGAGGTGTGGGTCCCCATGGGGCACCCTCCAGCGGCCCTGACCAGCAGGGAGTGTCCAGAGAAGGGGTGTTTGCAAATGAAACTTGGGGAATTGGGTTGTCAGGGGGTCAGGGATGGCAAACTCCCTGAAGTGGCAGGGAAACCTCCCCCGGGGGAGAAATGTCCTGCCCGGAGTTGTAACAGCGGCTCCATTGAGAACCACTAGGCCACATGGCTTTCAAACACTGACTGGCCCTCTTTCCAGGGGACGGACCAGTTTCCTCCCTGCTATTTGGTTAGAGCGCCCTCGTGTGTCTCTGTGTCCTCATAGCATTGGGTCCTTGGAAGGCCATGTTCATCTGGACTCGCCTTCTTCCCTCTGTCCTTGGGGCCCAGGGGGGCTGGTGTGCGTGAAGAGCTTTGCATCTGCCCTGAGAGGCAACAGCCTCCAAAAACCCGGTTCCCAGGGGGCTCCCTGCTGCCTCGTCCCTCAGGAAGCCTGAGCTCTGGGAGGGCAGCTGGCAGGAGCCTCTCCCACCGCAGTTGGTTCACAGCTCCAGCTACTGGCTGAAGTCTCAGCCACAAAGTCTGCCTTCAGCTGAAAGGTGCAAAGTTACACCTGAGTGCCTTCTCCTCTTCCTGCAGCCCGGGCATCGGTCCACACTCCTCCCCACCCAACCTAGCCCCACTGTCCATCCAGGCTGTCAGTCCCAGCTGCTCTGTCCCCCTCTCTTTCCAGGTCATCCGCCCCCGAACAACTCTCCCACCTACCTGTGTCCCACTCCATCAGTCCCCTTCTTCTCCCGCTGTTTCCTCCTCTGCAGAAGGGATAGTCACATACTTTGTAGATGGTCAGAGAATGCTATGCGACCTGTGTAAAGGCCGAGTTCCTGGGCTCAGGGAATTTTATATTATTACGTCCATCTCTCCTGTCTCCCTCCAGGTTAATCTCACTCTGTTCTGTCACCTGTGGAAAATATCCTTACGCTCTCAATGGGTCACATCCAATTTGAGCACTTTGGGGGGTTAGGTCGTGTGGCAGGTCAGCTGTCCTCTCTGAGTGCCGATGTGCCTCCCACCCCACTGCATTCATGGTTCTCTTGGGGCTGGTATCACCCCAGGAGTGTTGGGGATGTTGGTGAGCGTGTTCGGGGTTCTCACATAATGGGAGCACTTCTGGCATCTCATGGACGGGGCCAGATACAACCATCCAAATAACCAGCCCCAGAACCACTGTCCCACCCCAATGTCACAGTGCCCCCCTCCCAAAACACCGAGTGAATCCTTCAGGCACACCCATCGGAGCTCACCAAGGTTTTGCCTCAGACTCATTTATTCCTTCCTTCTTTCCTTCCCTTTCCTTTCCTTTCCTTTCCTTTCCTTTCCTTTCCTTTCCTTTCCTTTCCTTTCCTTTCCTTTCCTTTCCTTTCCTTTCCTTTCCTTTCCTTTTTATTTTTAACACAGCAAGCATTTGCATTGCATTCCAGCACGTTTGACAAGGGTGTGCAGGGGGTTCTGCTCCTAGGAGTCACTGAGCGATCTAGGCGGGTGGGGCCGAGAGAGGAAGAGAGGGGTGGCGACCTGTGCACTGGCTCCTAAAGCTTCCATCCCTCAGCTTCTGCTCCAAGCCATGGGCCAGAGCAGCCCAGGGCCCTCCTGCCTCGGAGGCAGCGGGAAGTGCAGGCCTGCCGTGTGCCGGGGAAGCAGGCAGACGTGGGAAACAGCACTGACTACTCCAGTGGGTTTAGCAAACAGCTGCAACTTCTTTTTACTCAACAGTGTTTCTGAGATGTATCCATGTTGATCCATAGAGATGGATGATGTCGATCCATGGAGATATAATTCATAGCGATGAGCCACAAAAGTGGATGCTGCACCAGCCCAACGTTGACGAGTCTTTTTATCACTAGTCAGCTACTCACTAGTCACCTTATTCTTCTCCTTGACCTCCTACCCAGGAATTGATTAATTAATCCACCCATCAAGGAGGAGCTATTTATTCAGTGCGTTATGGGTGCTCTGTGCCAGAAGATATCACAAGCCCAGGCGGTAAGCTGCGATTCTGCCCTCCTGGTGCTGGGGACCAGTACAAGCCTCGGTACTGAAGTGTGGACTGCCAGTGTTGAGATGCTTACAGCAGGAAGGGACCCGCCCTGGGGCAGGAGTAATCAGAGAGAGCTAGGCCTGAAAGGCTGCGTGAGATGGGGACAGGTAGGGAGGAAAGATAGGTTAGTCAGCAGTCTGGGTGTAATGGGGACTCATGTACCTGGTCAATTGGACTGATTTCTCCTGGCCTTGAGTGTTCTCTCTTGTCAATGTCATTCATCTCCTTGGTTTCAAACCTCATCACTGCTCCAAGGACACTAAATCTGGGTGTCCAGCTAGGACCTCACTCCTGAACTATAGACCCTTGCTTCTCCTGCCTCCTGGGCACCTTTGCCTGGGAGATCCAGGGCACCAAACTCAGCATGTGCCAACCTGACCCTCCCGTTGCCACCAACAGCGTCTTCTTCCACATCTAGATCTCAGACGATGCACCCAGCTCTTCACACTCAAAACCTTAGTGTCATCTTGGATGCTTTCTTCTCCCCTGTCCTTCCCTTCCTATTAGTCCCCAAATTCTGGTGTCTACACGGCGTGGTCCGTGATTCGAATGTGGTTTCTCTTCGTTCCCTGTGCTGTGGCTCTGGTCTCTTTCTCTCCAGGGTCCCATGCTGGTGCCACTGAGTGTTTTTGATTGTGGTTCTGCCTGTGCCACGCCTCTGCTCCAGGGTCTCTGTGGCCGCCTCACCTCCAGCATCCAGTGAAAGCTCAGCCTGCTCTTCCAGGCCCACCTCTGACCCGCCCCTGTGTGCTTCACCTCTGTGCCTGCTGGGGCTGCCCATTGCCAAACCCTATTCAGCCTTCAAAGGACAGCACTCAACCCTCTCCCCTAGCTAACCTCCCAGGTCCCTCCACACCCCTAGTTTAATAATACTGGTGCTAGAATCCATTCCTGTCTCCCCCAATCCCCTCTTGTCTTGGATCCAAGGGCCATGCTTCATGCACACTGTGTATGATTCCTATTTGTTGGCTTGATTTCCCGACTCACACACCCGTCTCGTTCCCCGTCACTTCCACACCTGGACAACGCCTGCGTTTCCCAGGCAGCCTCTGGGAGGCCCATCAGGAATGTGCTGGCTCTCTCCCCAGCACCTGCGCCTTTGCCTTGGTCGTTTTAGAAGGGCTCCTTTGTCAGGGAATGTTGTTTTCACATAGACAAAGTTATATTGTTCATTGAGGGTGGTGCCTGTATTGTCCTAACTCAAGTTCACTTGTTGCAAGGAAAGATGGGAGCTCAGCCCAAAGGGCTGGTGTGGAAGAGGAAGAGACTAGACTTGATGGAAACTACCTGGCTTCCGACAGTAGTCATCCAGGCCCAGCTGGGGGTGGGAGAGGGGGTGAGAGACACAGACCAGGCCAGCTGGGGTGGGGGATACTCAGAAAGGTGGTCATGCACAGGGGCAGGGAAGGACTGCGTTTAGAGTGGCAGCCCAGCCTCAACTTAGAATTGGAAAGCAGGGCAACAGAACAGAAGCCCGACAGTGGGCTGGGCCAGGAAGGGTGGGATAGGGTGACTCCTGGGCATGGGGTTGCCTAGAACTGCCCCCAAGCCCTTCAGGCCTTTAGCAGAAAGATTCCATGCCAGACCCTGCCAACTTCATGACTCAGGTGCTGAGCTGAGGGAAGACCATCCTGTCGGAGGGCGTGGATGCCATCCCTTCTCAGGCACCACAGCACACCCCAACACCTCACTCCAGCCACTGCCTCCCTGCTGACCACTCAACTCAGCATGTTCAAACTTAAACTATCCCACCTTTAGAACACAGGATCTATATCACTGATTTTTCTTCTTCCCTTTAAAGAAACTCCGAACTGAAGGAGTTGACTGTACTCACTCACGTCCATGTCTTTCCTCCTACCCTCTCTCAGACCATTCCAGGTTAACCTTGGGCTCCTCACCCTCAGAAACTGTCTTATGGAGGTCAGCAGTGACCGCCACCCTGCAGAATGTCCAGGTCACTGCTCACATTTGCTCACCTTGACCTGTCGGCAGCACAGGACACAGTTGACCCCTGCCCCCTCCTCGCTGCCCTTTGTCCACTTGGTTTCCAGGGTGGCATCTTTCTTGACCTCTTCCTTTGCTGGTGGCACTTTCTCATGTCTTGGGGGATTCTGCCTCATCTCCTCATCTCTAAACATTAGGGTCCTCAGGGCTCAGCACCTTCTTCTCGGTCTAATTTCACTTCCAGGGAAACTCTATATACCATCTCTAGGCTCCAACTCATGTCTCCACTGGACTTCTCCCCAGAGCTTTGCTGAAGAACCATGTGATTCATCGGGCTCTTGGGACATTTGTTAAAGAAATTATTCAAAGAGTTTTAATTGTGTATTTTTGCACTTGAAGGAGTTTTATATATATACTAGAGGCCCGGTGCATGAAATTCGTGCACAGGGGGAGGTCCCCTGAGCCCAACCTGCACCCTCTCCAATCTGGGAGCCCTCAGGGGATGTCCTACTGATGGCTTGGGCCAGCTCCCTGTGGTTCTCTGCTCTCTGCGGGGCCTGCCTGCTCCACACCACGGGGATGGGCAAGCAGGCCCTGCTGGGTGCTGTCTGCGGACACGCTTGCCTGCTCGTGGTCACCGCGGCGACAGCCAAGCAGGCCCTGCTGGCCGCAGACACTCCAGAGGTGGCAGAGCAGCGAGGCTTGATCCTCTACCAGAGTGGGCGGATCCTGCCTCTCCACTTGGTCCCCACAACCCCTGGCCGGGCCGACAGGCCCAAACACTCCAGTGGCGGGGCTGAGGGGACTGGGCGCCACCATCTTTGTGATGGAGTGATGGTTAATTTGCATATTACTCTTCTATTAGATAGGATACCAAAACCTAGGTATGTGCTCTGGTAGGGAATGGAACCTGCAACCTTTTGGTATACAGGGCAATGCTCCAGCCAAGTGGGCCACCCAGCCAGCCTCTGTCCTAAGAGGCTGGCTGTGGAGGGAAGCAGGGAAGATGGGGGCTGAGGGGTGGAGCTGGAAGGAGTGTGAGGTCAAGCAGGTGAGTGTTTAAACCGAGAGCTCCTCTTGTGTGTGCACACGCTGCTGGCAGTGGTTCATAGCAGGGCAGATGCTAACACTGCTGGAGAGACAGAAGGGACAGAGGGCAGAGCAGAGTCACAGAGCAGGTGGGAGGGGGTGGGGCCAAACCAGTGAGGAGAAGGGCAATTCTCCTGTAGGAACAGGACGAAAGAAAAATGCTGCTTACGATGCAAGCAGAATTGATGGTTTGCAGGTGGAAGGCGGGGAGGGTACTCAGCCCTAATCCAGATGTCTTTTCTCCTGTCCAAGCCACCTATGGCTCTAGGCCTTCAGCAACAATCGATCTGTGAATGGCTATTTAGCAAACAAAAGCAGGAAATTTCTGTTCTTGGGAAAGTTATTCCTTTGTAAAGATGATCCCCCAAATAAAAATATCCGATGTTAAATAGTCTAGTTGGGTTGACACTCTGCTGACCCAGCATCTTTCTCCTGGGTGCTCAAAGGACTTCCCGGGGAACACCCGCTCCAGACATTAGAGGAAGCTGGTTGTGTCACTAAGAAACCCAAGTCACTGACAGAAAAAAATAAAAAGACAACATGAAAAGCGAAATGGGAAAGAAAGAAGACATATTGATCGTGGGGCAGACTGAGTGTCTGAGTAGCTGGGACCAGAGTCCCAGGAGCCCGTGGACTGTCAGGGAAGACCTAAATGCATCCCATTAAAATTTAAAGGAGGATCCATTTCTTCACCAGGCACTGCCTCCCCTTCCTGTAGGGGGTCT
>NW_005871085.1:1879837-1881150 GCF_000147115.1 Myotis lucifugus
GGAGTCAGGCCGGCACCCAGGAGGAAGCTGGCTTCTCCCTGTCTCTCCTGTATGAGAAGTAGCCTCTTAGGAAACAGTCTCTCTCTCTCTCTGTTTTTATTTTTATAAAAATTACACATGTGCAGAGTTTGAGGATACAAATCTTTCCATAACCTTTGTTATGGAAAACAGCAGCACCCTTTCTCTTCCCCGGATTTCCTCCTTCCCACATCAGAAACCACCCCTTTCATCTCTCCTGGGCTCACCGTGCTACCTCCCCATCTCTAAGTGATGTGCCCCAGGTCTTAGCTTTTCAGCTTTAGGCATTGATGAGCCACAGGAGAGCCATTCCGCCCTCCACATCCCCCGTCCCGTCTTCTCGCCCTCTCATTGGAGTGGTGCCCCGTACAAGTCACAGCTGAGCCACATCATGAACTCCAGTCACTTTTTCTCTCCCGCACAACTTTTCTATCTTCACTCTGGATACTAATTGTGTGTGTGTGTTCTTGGAAAACTTAGTTCTTTGTAAAGATTATCCCTCAAATACAAATATCAGATGTCAATAGTCTAGTTTGGACTCTCTGTACTGGCCTAGCATCTTTCTCCGAGTACTCAAAGGACTTTCCAAATCTAAGTGAAGTTAGAACACTTCAGTGAAGCTAGTCTTCTTAACCTCACTTCGTTTTCTATGCATCTTTTACTGATTTGGGCCCCACGTTCTCACCTCACCAGCACCTCCCTCAGACATTCAGAAGCATCGGCTACTCTGTGAATCCCATCTTGCTGACCCACAGTCCCTCCCTGAGCCGTCAGCGGCTCTAGGCTTCACGGGCCGCTCCCTCGGTCTGGCACACAGCTGCCCTCAGGGTCTCCCTTCACCTCACCCTGGGGATGCTCTTGCCTCGTATGTTGGGTCTCCTTTTTCTGGAAAGGATGTCTTTCTCTTCCTCAGCTTATTCCTCATTTTCACAGAGACACCCCCCCCCATCTGTGTGGTCTTTTTGGTCTTTTTGGAAAAGGGTCCAGGAGAGGTTAGTTTTCTGGCATTTCACGTGACTGACAATGCCAGGAATGTCTTCACTGTCTCAGCGGATTGAAGTATAGAATTCCGGTTGGGAATGACTTTCCGTCAGTTTTGAAGGCATTGATCCCTTGTCCTTGATCCATTCTCATTCCCGTGCGATTGCAGGCTCAGGTGGAGGCTGTAAGCCGGGGGGTGTCTTTGATGGCCGTGTGGACAGCAGTTCAGAAGGGAGGGAGGTGGACGTTAGTTCCAATTCTGTAACTGGGTGATCGTGGACAGGAGAAACAAAAGCAAAGAAGAAAAATGGCAC
>NW_005871085.1:1881410-1884328 GCF_000147115.1 Myotis lucifugus
AGGCCTCACCAAAGGGGGCACCCTCTCCTCTCTTCCTTGCCTCTCCTGCCCACATGCCAGCTGGGGATGTGCTTTGCTGCCCCGGGCTCCCTGGGTTCGGGTGGGCTCTGGCAGGAGAAGCCCAGCCTCCTTCCTCATCTTTCTCTCTAGTCTGACGATGAGACAGATGTTTGGATGGGGCTTCAGCGCTGGGTATCCACAGGAGGCCCCGAGTGAGGAGGCGGTAGGGTTCAGCAGGCTCCTGGGACCTGGGCACGCGCTCAACACACCCGTTAACCGGGGGCCAGGGGACAGGCTCTCTCCTCTTGAAAAGTCATCGTGTGCAGGCACACACCGTGCTTCCAATGCTGAGTCATCCTTCCAGGAATTCCTCACCATCTCCCTCCCTCCCTGGACTCCCAAGCGCCTGGCTGCTACCCTCCCAGCCTGCTTCACGGGTTCTCTGTGTCTGCAGCTCTCTGGGTGACAGCCTCCCACAGGCTGGGACGCAAATCATCGGGGTGATTTCAGCGGCACCCGGACAGATGCTCCTCATTTCATTGTCATGTTCTATTTTAATGTGTTAGAATAATGTAGCCACCACGTGAAGCTGCGATTTCCTGACTGTGAGGCCTCACGAGGAGGCTATGGTGGGGCGGGAACCCAGGCGCATGCTCCTGCCGGCCTGCCTCTGAGCTCAGGCCCTGTTCCATCAGGCAGCCCCCCTCCCCACCCTGCTGTGCACCCTCCAGCCCCCATCTGTAGTAACAGCATCCGTATCTTACGGAGGGTCAGCTGTGCCCAGGTACAGACTAGAACAGTGATGGCGAACCTATGACACCTCTGACACGCGAACTCATTTTTTTTGGTTGATTTTTCTTTGTTAAATGGCATTTAAATATATAAAATAAATATCAAAAATATAAGTCTTTGTTTTACTATGGTTGCAAATATCAAAAATTTCTCTATGTGACACGGCACCAGAGTTAAGTTAGGGTTTTTCAAAATGCTGACACGCCGAGCTCAAAAGGTTCGCCATCACTGGCCTAGAAGCTAAGCAGCTCTTAGCCATTGGCCCACAGGCATGGATCAGGCACCTGGTGTAGACACACATATTTCATCGGCTGTGATGGTCGACAGCCCTGGGCAGCATCCCCTCTGGCTGCTGTGCACACAGCCCCTGAGGGCGCTCCCCTAGCCCAGCTCTAACTGGGCACCTTCCCCTCCCCCCACTGCCGGCAGGACACAGGTTAGGCTTTTGTGCCGGCATCTGAGGCTCGCTTTCCTAAGTCAGCCTCAGCCTGACCTTCAGCCTCAATTCCTGCTACTTGTCATAGAGGATTGTGCCAAGGCTTCCACAACATAATTCCTGGGAAAAGTACCTGCCACAGCAAAAGCCCTCCACAAACGACAGCTGTTTCTATTTCCATGAGGAGAGAGCACACCTCTGACCCGGCCGGCTTTCTTTCTGGTGGTTTTTAGTGAAGAAGACACGTGTTCACTCTCCAGGATCTGGTCCCTTTCCCATCCCGGGTCTGAGTCCTGTCTGGGGAACAAGGAAGTGAGGCTGGAGAGAGGAGGCCATAGTCCTGCTCCAGCCCCACCTGAGAGCCTCTGGCAGCTGCTGTGGGCCATTTGTCTTAAGGAAGACAACCTGGAGGGGTGTGCATCAGGCTGGGGAGGACTCGGGAACCGTCCTGGAAATGTTAGGCCTGGAGGAGGGGAGTCTGGAGTAGCGTGGCTTCCTTCGGAGAGGTCATGTGGAAGAGGAATTGCACGGGCCAGAGCCCAGACTCCGGTGGGAACACAGGTTGACAACTTTAGCTTAATTGTCAGAGGGCTGTCCCAAGGTGGCAGGAGCTACTGGGGCCCTCTGAGACCCCAGATCCAGGCTCTGCCTAAAAATGACCACATCAGAGGATGCACGAGGCCCCTCCCACTCTGGAAGTCAGAGGTTGTAGAAGCTTCCAAGCGCGACTGTTCTTTAGCAGTAATTTTCAAATTGTTTTTAAATTCACAGAACTCTCTTTTACAAAGTTCCGTTTACATCAACACCTACTCTGAAAAAACAGCTCAGTGAGGGGGTGGGGTCATGGAGGGGCCTCCCGCCTCTGCATCCTGAGCCCAATTTGAGAGTTATTGTTGGAGAACCCTGCAGGTCAGGGCCTGCTGAAGGCTGGAGCAGCTCCAGGTACTGTGCACAGTTAAGGAGACCGCTCCTCCTTGGCAGTCTCACTTCTCTGAACACAAGAGGCCCCGTCCCTCCCAAATCTCGCTGTCTGGTCCAAAGCAGGGCCTTGGCTGCACTCTTTTCACCTGAGCTGGCTTCACGCAGCCCCGGCTTGGGGCCTGACTGGGGGTTCTTAGGCCTTGTACTTGGTCGTTCGCCCCACAGCATCTCCACTTGTCGAACTATTTTCTTTAGAGTAAAAGGCACCTCCTGTTTTTGGAGCTGTGCTGGGCGTCGGACCTCTGAGCCCTGCCGTTCTCCTTCCGTGAAGAATCACAGCAGGAACAGCGAGGAAACGGCAGAATGCGAGCCTATAACGTGGACACGGGCTTGCCTTGGTGGTGGGTGGTGGGAAGCGGAGAGAAGGCTCCTTACCCGCTTTCTCCTCCTGCCCCAACCTCTTGAATCTGTGTCCTCTTTCCTCCGACCCGGCCTCTGCCCGCTTTGGCTCCACACAGGTGTAACAACCTCTCTGGTCCCAGGCCTCGGGGCCCACACCACCCCCCATGCTTGGCCAGAGGGGTCTCCCAAAACAGGAGTCTCACAGTCAGACCCAACTCCTCCACAGAGACCTGCATGAAAGAATTTATTCTGCAAAGGCCAGTTCAGACCCCTGCTGGGCCTCCCTGGCCACCCACAGCACTCGGTATATTGTCTATACTAAATCTCTCTCTCTCTCTCTCTCTCTCTCTCTCTCTCTCTCTCTCTC
>NW_005871085.1:1884612-1892596 GCF_000147115.1 Myotis lucifugus
CTGGCCCAGCCCACTGTCCATGGTATAGAGGCTTCTCCCCTTCCTCCCTCCCTGAGTTGGGGCTCGGCCAGGTTATCTCCGAGGCCTTTCTGTGTGTGTGCGTCTCCACCTGGGAGGACTGTGTGATATAAGCCGGCTCTGGAGGAAGAAATGACAGCTGCACCCGGTGGCCTGCTTCTGAGTTGGGCTTGAGCCTAAAGCAAAGCCCAGATATGGCAGAAGTCAGGGTGGCTGTGGCCAGTGTGGGAGGGACCTCATGGCGCCCACTATGGCACTGGGGTGAAGGAAAGGGGGACGCTGAGGACGCCATGGTGGCTGAATGTCAGAGGGGAGGGGTGTCATGGACCCGCCGAGCAGAGCCAAAGGGAGGTGGCCAGGTGGTGGAACCTCCAGTGCAAAGAGGAGACCAAGTCTCCCTTCTTTCTTCTGCAGTGGGGAAGGGCGCCCCCCTCAGACCGCTGTGGTAGCGGGCTGGGTCCAGGAAGCCTGCTACGTGAGGGTGAAGTGCTGCACATAGGGTGCTCTTCATAAGAACAAAGAGTCATTTCTCCCCCACCCTCCTCCATGGCCTTCAGTTCCGCCCCTCGAACACGAGGTAGTGCTTTGCCCTAAATCAGGGGAAGAGCTACCTCCAGCCTGAGGACTGGGCACCTGAACTGGCCGGTCAGGGACTGCAGGGGGAGAAAGGGTGGTGGTTTAGACAGCAGTCACTAACCGGTGGTCTGTGGACCACTGGTGGTCCATGAGGTCTGAAAGGTTGGCGACCGCTGGTTTAGACAACTTGAGAGGCATCAGATGCCAGAAAACAGGATCCACCTGTACCCATAGACAGCAGTCCATGTGTGAATGCATGTGTGTGAGTGTGTGTGCGTTTGTGAGTATCAATATGTGGGGTGTGAGGGTGTGTGTCACTGTGTGAGTGAGGGGATTGAGTGAGTGTATGTGAGGTGAGTATGTGAGTACATGAGTGTGTGGGTGTGAGTGTGAATATATATGAGGCATGCCAGCGTGAGTGTGAGTGAGTGTGGTACATGAGTATATGTGAGCAAGTGTGGGTCTAAGAATGAGAATGGGGAGGTAGTGTGTGCATGTGAGCATGTGTGTGTCTAGATGAGAGTGGGGAGATGGTGCGTGTGAGTATGTGAGTGTGTGTGTCTGAGTGTGAGTGGGGAGGCAGTGTGTGTATGTGAATGTGTGTGTGTCTGAGTGTGAGCATGGGGAGGCAGTGTATGTGAGCATGTGTGTGTCTAGGTGAGCATGGGGAGGTGGTGTGTGTGAGTATGTGTGTGTGTATGAGTATGTGAGTGTGGGGAGGCAGTGTAAGTGAGCGTGTGTGTGTCTAGGTGAGCATGGGGAGGCTGTGTATGTGAGTATGTGAGTGTGTGTGTCTGAGTATGTGAGCATGGGGAGGCGGCGTGTGAGTATGTGAGTGTGCGTGTGTGAGTGTGAGCATGGGGGAGGCAGCGTGAGTATGTGGGTGTGTGTATGAGTATGTGAGTGTGGGGAGGCAGTGTAAGTGAGCGTGTGTATGAGTATGTGAGTGTGGGGAGGCAGCGTGTGAGTATGTGAGTGTGTGTGTCTGAGTGAGCATGGGGAGGTGGTGTGTGTGAGTATGTGAGCATGGAGAGGCAATGTGAGTATGTGAGTGTGCGTGTGTGAGTGTGGGGAGGCGGTGTGTATGTGCGTGTGTGTGATGGTGATCACTGTCCTGCCTGCCAGCTCCCCCCAAGTCCCCTCTTTGAAGCCCATCCTGTGATGTCCCCCAGGGTCAGCTGATGGCCCCTGTGGAGCAGGATGGGGTCCCAGCTGCTCTCTCTTCCTCAGTCTCCCAGCACCTCCTGCCCCTCTGTGCCTGCCCCCCATGCTTGAGCTTCACATCACGTGGACAGGGGCGTATTGTAGGGGCGAGTGGGGGACGCAGGCCTCTTGCTGGACCTCGAGGCAGGCTCAGCAGGCTGAGAGGCCACGCCTCCCTCAGGCAGCCATACCCTGGGACCTCCAGGCCTCATGAGTCAGAGAGCACTTCTGGCATTACACCAGGATCCCCTCCCCAGCCCTTCGCCAGCACAGCCTTCCCGCCGCTCCGGAGACTTGCACATCTGTAGCGTTAGACAGGGAGGCATTTGGGTGAGGACGGTATGAGTGAGCCTCATGGGTTTCCTTCCAAGTGGACATAAGAGCATTCTGATGCAGGTCCAATGGCGCTGGTGGCCCTGAGGCCCAGCAGGGGGGTGGCTCCTGAAGGCGGTTAGCAACTCCCACCCACGTGATCTCTGGAGGCCAGACTCTGGGGAGAGGGTGCGGGGCTCCCGATTTCCACATTGTGAGGACAGAGAAATGATGGCTGTCCCTCGTCCTCCCCTCACCGAGCGTCTGGGGGGCTTCCTGGCAGACTTAGCACCGCCGTCGGGGGAGGTGGACGGCAGGTCCAGATCCCAGTTCCATCTCTTTCTGGCTCTGGAGCCTCTGCTCTTAGGGGTTCTTCCTCGTGCTTGTGGTATAATTCAGGTCAAGTGCCCAGCACAGACTGAGCGATCGGACATGGTAGCTGCTAGAGCCGTGGCTGTCACCTTATTTTTTACTCTTTGTATCGCTGGTGGCCCAGAGTGGCCGTTGTTTGTGGGCAGAAGCTGGTGCCCGGCTGGCTCTGGAACAGGGGTCCCTCTGCGGACCTGTGGCCTCACCTCCCGGCAGGAGGCACCAAGGTCTGCTGGCTCTGGGAGGGGAGGAGGGGCCGCCCCAGGCTGAGGGGCAGGGCAGGTGCAGGGGTCCATGCTGGATCCCCAGGGTGCCTTGTCCCCATCACCCAGATGGTTTGCTCTGGCTCTGCGTCCCCCTCTCCCAGCGCCTGCACCGGGCCGGACGCAGCTAGGAAGCGCGCGCATCTTCTGAGGTGGGGACCTGCCTCTTCTCCTCCTTTTGTTTCCTTTACCCTGACGCCTGTTGCTCATAGGTACAAATCAAACGAAGAGTATGTATATGTGCGAGGCCGCGGCCGAGGGAAATATGTTTGTGAGGAGTGTGGAATTCGCTGCAAGAAGCCCAGCATGCTGAAGAAACACATCCGCACCCACACTGACGTCCGGCCCTATGTGTGCAAGCACTGTCACTTTGCTTTTAAAACCAAAGGTAAGAGACAGTCAGCTGGGCCGCTGGCCCTGCCGCTGCAGGCAGCTCCCCTCTGGGAGCCACAGCACAGAGCTCAGGGGCCCAGACCTCTCTGCCTGGGCCTGGGGCACCCCCACTTCCTGGGTTCCCCAATGGCAGAGCAGCTGGCTCCAGACTGCCCCCCAGCCTGTCCTCTTGGACCCCACATGCCCCGCACCTGGCACTCCCCACCGCCTGGCGGCCCTCTTGCACCCTCCTGGTTTGGGTTTGCTCTCATCACCCACCCCTTCCTTTGCATGTGTCCTAAGCCCTTTGTCCACCCACCTGACAAACTCCAGCATCCACACCTGTCACAGCCACGCTTGCATTTGGAAATCCATTCCACTCCGAGCCACTGAATACACTCACGGTCACTTCTCATGCGAGAGTCCACCTCGGCCTCCACCCGCCTCACCACTCAGACCAAGGCCCTGCTCTGCCCAGCTTCTCTGCAGCTCTCGGCACAGGGCCCGGCCTCCCGCATCCAGACTGGCAGCCCTGCCATCCGGCCCGGCCACACTCCACAGCAGAGCAGCGCAGGCCTGGCAGGCACCTGTGAAAGGAAGAAGGGCTGGCTGTTGAGGGCGGGCTCCCACAGGTGTGAGGGCAGGTGGTGGTGGCCGCTGCAGCCGCCCGCCCTGGTGCGGACGAGGGGGCTGAGTCCCTGACCCGGCTCTCTGCTCACCCTGTTGGCTGTTCCTGCGGGACAGGCAGGGACACTGCGCTTGCTCATTGCTCCCCAGTGGCTGAGCAGGCAGGGGGGACTGGGAGAAAGGCCTGGGCCCTCGGCTCCCTGGTGGCTTCAGCCTCTTGTGCTTTGCAGATTCTGGGGTCAGGGTTTGGGCACAAGGACCACGCGGTGTTCAGTAGCTGAGACTCCAGAGCAGGTCGCCCTTTGCCAGTTGTTGACCTTCCTTCTGTTGGTAAAGCCGCAGCTTCGAGGGCTCCACAGCCTCCCTCACTACCTCCTCCTCCTCCTCCTCCTCCTCCTCTTCCTCCTCCTCCTCCTCCTCCTCCTCCTCCTCGTGCAGCCCTTCGGGTCTCTGTGCTAGTCAGGGGCAGCTTATCCCACCACTGGTCATGGCCTCCTCTGAGCGGGTGCCTGTCTCTGGTCTCTAACCCTTGAACAGACCCCCCTCCTCTCGCCATCATCCTCAGTGGAGCTCACTTTCCCGCCAGGTTTTGGTTTGGATGGAGGTGGTCCCCCCTCCTTGTCCTCACCCTCTTCTCTGTTGGTGTCTTATAAACAGTGCTGGATGGGGTCCCCCAGGGCAGCCAGGCCGGGAGCCCTGCCCCTGCCCCCTGTGCATCCAGCCCTGGAGCCTGCCCTGGCCAGGCAGCACCCCCCCACACACAAGGCTGAGTCCCCCAGACGCCCTGCACTCTCACTTCCCCTGGCCTCAGCAGCCCTTGGGGACTTTATGGAGGAGAAAGATGGGAAGGAGTGACTGCCAATTTAAATAACAGTCTTTGACTCTGAATGTCAAAAATCTCTTATCCAAGCACCCCCCCCCCTTGAAGGTGAAGAAAGGGGGTTCCAAAAACCGGAAGTGACTGTTAAAAGCTAGAGCTGTCACCAGAGCCGGGACCTCGTGGGCATCACCCTATCCCATTCCTCCTTGGGAGCACCTCCCCCTTCTCTGGTGGGAGTGGCAACATCAAGTGACCCATCAGGTGGCCTCAGCAGGGGTCATAGCTGTGTCCTTGCTCCCGGGTGCGAGGGCACAGCCCCGAGGAGCCCAGGCTTAAGAGCACCTCCCAGCCCGGGGCCCTGCGGAGCTGCCCTTCGCCTTGGGGAGCTCACCCTGCCAGTGAACCTGAAGCATCCATTCTGCGGGAGCGCCCACCAGGGGCAATCTCCCAGGAGCCCTGGCCCCCTCCCCGCGGCCTGTTTCTGGGGGGAAAGGCCAGGTCTGTGTTTTCCCGGGGCTGTGACACGCCTGGCTCCCTGGCAGGAGCCCCCTTTCTGAGCAGCACCCACACTGGAGCCAGGGAGCCTATCTGCAGCGCTTCCCAGTCCCTGGGAGCCGGGAGGGACAGAGCCCTGGCTGGTCCTGAGCGCATAACCTGAGCAGGGGGCTGGCGCCCCTCCCATGCCCTGGGGGTGGGTCTCAGGGTGCAGGCTGTGTCCAAGTTGTCCTGAAGGCCCGGCCCAGGGGGCTTTGCGATAACCAGAGATCAGGGACCGTGCTAGTTGCTCGCTGCTCACAGAGGCTTCCAGAGGCAGCACCTGCAGAGCCAGCGCAGCAAGCAGATCTGGAATAGAGGCATCTCGGGCTCTGAGAGCACAGGGAGGGCTGGTGGGGAGGGGGTTGAAGCAGAGAACTTCTCACCCCTTGGCTCTCTGCCACGTGAAGGAGTGAGGGAAAGGCCAGGAAAGGAGGCTCCTGTTCCTCCTGGGCTGTCAGGCAGAAGCCACCCCTCCTCTCCCAGCTGCAGCCCCACCGGGCGGCCTCCATCTCTCCCTCCTCCTCCCGCTCAGGCTTTGGCCCAGCCAGGCTGTGGGAGAGCTGAGGCTGGGCCTGGTGGTCCTCAGGGCCTTCTTGTCTGTCTCTGTCTGCCTGTCTGTGTCTCCGTCTCTGTGTTAGATGTTGTGGTGGCAGCTCAGGCCCCTGGGCACTGCTGAGGGGCGCCT
Organism: Myotis lucifugus; assembly: GCF_000147115.1. Classification (NCBI taxonomy): domain Eukaryota; kingdom Metazoa; phylum Chordata; class Mammalia; order Chiroptera; family Vespertilionidae; genus Myotis; species Myotis lucifugus. The sequence goes on from NW_005871085.1 coordinate 1,890,395, forward strand.
CAGTGGGTGGGGTGAGGGAGGGCCCCCTGGGATGTCCCTGTGGAGGCCTGGGGGTCCCTTTCCTCTTCTCAGATGGCCCCCAGAGGCCAAGGGGGTGGCTTGCACCGATCGCCTCAGGGGACAGAGATGACGGGTGGGCGGGCCTCATGGCCCACGGGCTGCAGGGGCAGAGGGAGGAAGGTGGTCAAAGCCGAAGATGGGCCATTGGCTAACGCTCTCAGTGGAGGTTCTGCCTCTTGTCCAGACACCACCATTTTCCATCCACCTGCCTTTCCTCCCTCATTCCAGGACTGTGGGGCCTTTTGGTGGGGGTGGGGTGGGGTGGGGTGGGGTGGGGGTGCGGGTGGATGGGATGACTCGGAGAAGCTGAGGACTCTGCATGGCATCCACGGCTCTGCCCATGGACAGAGGAATGAAGCCCAGGCTTAAAAAGACTCCTGCAGCCGTTGGGTGCACCTCCGCAGCTCACAGAGGATAAAGGCCAGGAGGGGCAGTCAGGGAGGCGCTGGTAGCACTCGGGGCCGCCCATCCAGATTCGCTCCTACCACCCACACAGCCTACCCAGGCACGGTCGCCTGGAAGCCCTGCCTCCTCCCTGCAGTCTCCAGGGCAGGGGAGGGGAAAAGCAATGCCTGGGGCTGTGTGGTACCTTCTCCTAAGAGCCTCTGAGCCCAGACAAGGGCAAAGCCATCTGCATCACCAGCATCATCTCAGCATCTCTCTCCTCCACGCCCAGGGTGGCACATGGTGGAGTCCCCTGGTGCTCAATAGGAGTGATTGTCTTGGGCTGGGATGGCACAAGGGATGGGAAGGAAGAAGGTCCCATGTGGTAGGTGTCTGCCCTCTGCCAGGCACTCTCTGCTGCCACTCTACCTGCTCTCTCAGCAGCTGACCAGCGGCCTGAGAGGTGGGTATTACTTTAGAGTTGCAGAAACTGAGGCGCAGAGGTTAATAAACTTGCCCAGGAGCACACAGCCAGCAAGTGGCAGAGCCCAAATGCAAACCCAAGGCCGCCAAGCTCCTAGACCACCCTGGCTCCATTGGGCCACGTGGAGAGGCAAGGCCCTGGAGTCCTGAGACGCGGGTCTAGACAGGGCTCTGCGCGAACTGGCAGCGTGGCCTTGCTGGCTGGTTCACTGTGCTGGTTGGCAGGAGCCCTCCCGTGGCATCCCAGCGGCGGAGACAGTCAATGGTGTCATCAGCACTGAGATGCAGAGCGAGGGCACAAGCAGGAACCTGGGCCCGGTGGGGGTTGGATTGCATGGTCTGTGAGGTTCCTTCCAAGACTTTGCTTCTGTGATGAAAGAGCATTTCCCACACGTGGCTGTTGTGCACCATTGTGTGCTCGGCATCTCACTTGGTTGAAAAGAGACCCAGACCTTCCAGGCGGAACATGTACAACAAATGACATCATAGCCAGAACGGGCAACGCCCACGGTCCTCTGTGGTCTGGGGAAGTCAGGGGCTGGGCGGCTGGGGAGCTGGGGGCGGGATGGTCCCAGAACCTCAGGAGACAGTTTGTGTCTCTGGCCCATGGAAGACCCCAGCTGCCTTTGCCACCCCTGACGTCCCATTCAGGGTTTGCCCACTCATGACAGTGAGGGCGTGGCCCCTGATGCTGGGTAGGGGCCGTTGGAAACCCTTTGGCCTCAGGATTCTCTGGAAGTGATGACTCTGCTCCCAATTTGGTTAGCAGTAAAGGACCTAGGTTTCTGCCCGGTTATAAGAGGAAAATTGGAGGTGAGAAAGGCAGTCATGAACTACGACTAAGGGGAGGAAAGAAAAGACACAGCTCCTCTTCCATCCCTGTTGCCCTTGACCTCCACACTTCAAGAAATCCAAGCTTGAGGTTCCCATTACCCTCCCAGCAAAACCCTAAAGGCTCCTTAAAATTCTCAGTGTGATTAAGAACCACCCTTTGGTTCGCCTACCCATCCATCGTCTACCCTCCCATTTATCCATTTCTCCCATCCTCACATATAATAGTTTGCCTTCCTATCTACATCTCCCCACTGGTTTTCTCATTCTATATGTCCCTCCCCTTCTCACATTTGTCCTCCCACCAGTCCATCCTTCCATACATTTCTTTATCCTCCTGCCTGTCTGGCCTCCCATGCGTGTAAATGTGCATGCATCCATTCACCCATTCATTCATGTCTATCCTCCTATCCAGTTCTCCATCCTCCCATCTGTTTATTGACC
>NW_005871085.1:1892704-1893831 GCF_000147115.1 Myotis lucifugus
TCTATTTCCTCTTATCTATCCACCCATCCACCAGTCTCCCTAAGGCATCTGTTAAATATCCATTCTTTTTTCTTCCATTCATCCATCAGACTTACCAATTGTTAAGATCAGTGAGACAGAGCACCTAACTCAGGGAATGTATGGTTTATAGCATGAAGGACCATATGGAAATGTAGCAATCCACAGAGCAGCGATGAGCATGTCACCTTTGGAGGTGGCTTCCGGGCCCAAAGGAACATTGTGAGGCATCTGGCCTGCAGCCTGTTGGGCAGGCTGGCGGTGCCCTGCCTCTCCTTCACAGAGCACTCCTGCCGCCGAGCTCTAGGGCCTGCGAAGTGCTGAGCACACGTGGGGGGTGCGGGGGGGGGGGGCGGTGTTGAAGGTGTCCTACCTTTGTCTTGATTTCACAGAGCAGCTGCCCCTGCTCATCAGTTGTGGGGCTGAACTGACCACTTGGGGCAGAGTTAGCCACCCCTGAGGACTCCATGCGCATAGAGTGGGCAGGGCCTTTGCCCAGCCTTTCCTCCACTGCACGCACAGTGACCTGAGGAAACTGAGGCCCAGGACATTACCTAAGGAAGCCAGGGCTTGGGCCCCAGCCTCGTGGCTCCCTGTGGGCTGCCCTAGAAGTCTCCTCACCTGGAAGGGCATCCTCGTACCCAAACCACCGTGTTGGTGCGCGGGAGCCCTGCTGCCACCCAGCATGGGAGATGGCCAAGCCAACAACCCGCTTGATGAGTGTCACCAGCTCCTGGGCCCGGAGTCCAATCAAAAGCAGAAAAAGCCTAGGCACGAGATGTCTTTTAATTTCTTTTTTGTTTGTTTTTCTTAACCAGCATCTCACCTTCTCATTATACCCTGTGCCCCCTCACAGCCCACCCCACACCCCAGTTCCTGTATGCTGCCTTGAAGGGTGGCTGTGGCTGCACTTCCAGCTTGAGTACAGGCCCCTGCCCAGCCCCTGAAGCTGGCAGGGTCACAGCCGGTCTGTGAGCCATGGCCTGCCAGCCAGGGGCTGCCTCTGCGTGCCCTGGGCCTGCCCTGGCCCTGCCCTCTACCAAGCCTCAGTCTGTTCTCGTTCCTTTCCAGGGAATCTGACTAAGCACATGAAGTCGAAGGCCCACAGC
>NW_005871085.1:1895441-1898013 GCF_000147115.1 Myotis lucifugus
CACCAGCCCTGTTCCGGGCCCTCTTCTAGGTGCTGGAGGTTCTGCAGTGAATAGAGCATAGTTCCTGTCCTCACACGCTTGCATTCTTGAAGAAGGAGGGGAGCTGGTAAGGAACATGTATGTTGGGCAGGGCCAATGAGTATGAAGCAAAAACTGTTAAGTGAGGGGCTGGGAAGTGTGGGGAGGGAGCCTCTCTGTTAGGCTGGTGTGAAGCCATGTGGCGTCTGGGAAGGGCTCTTCCTGCAAAGGGATCAGCAGGTGCAGAGCCCCTGAGGACCAGAGTTGGGGTGTTGAGGTCAGAAAGAGCTGGGGTAGTGAAGGTCAAGGGACAGACTTGGCTATCGGGTGAGGTGAGGAAGTGATGTCCTCTGTGACTGGCTGTGTGCAGGGAGACGGCTGGTAGGGGGCGCGGCTGGGACACATAGGCTGGGACAGGGTGGGCTAGGTGGAGGTGGGAAGAGGTGGTCGAATTCCACGCGCATTCTGCAGTAGAGTCAACAGATTTTGCTAACACGTTGGAGGTGAGAGGTGTGGGGATTTGGGAAAAAGGGAGCCAAGGGTGAGTCCGAGGTTTGTAACCTAAGACACTGGAAGGATGGAGTTGCTACTTCCCAAGATGAGGAAGATTCTGGGAGGAGCATGTCTGTTAGACACTGAGTGGCGATCAGCACACCCGGTGGCTGGGCCAGCGCCGCAGCTCCGCCCCTGGTGGCGAGGAGGTTGAGCACCAGCGCCACCGCGTGGCCAAAGCCCGTGAGCGCACTTCATTCAGTGACCCGTAGCTCCCCGAGGGGCACTAGGAGTGGGCCCCCAGGATAGGAGCACGCCATAGAGCCCTGCAGGAGCCCAGATGTGCGGGCCTGCCGAACCCTGCCCTGGGCAGAGGACCCTTGGCTTCCATCACCCTGCAACAGCTGTTCAGGGCAGGCCACCAGCCTCCTCTGGCTTAGAGAGGGTCTGAGGAGCTTCCCTGCTGGGGATCAGAGGACCCTGTCCTGACTCTCCCTCTGACCTCAGCTGGGAGGTGTTCGCAGAGCTGGCTGTCTGCTGAGGTCCTGGCTACCTGAGATAATCGCTAAGATTTATTAGGAACTTACTGTGTTAGATCCGTATAATCCTCCCAACAGCCTCTTGTGGTGGCTTTAATTATTCTTACCCCCACTTTACAGATGAGAAAACTGAACACAGAGAGAAAGTGAATGATCCAACATCACACAGCAAGGAAGAGGGAGAGCTGAGATTCAAACCCAGACCATTTTCTGCTACTCGATGCATAAAATCATTTTTGAACTGGCAGTATAATAATGCAAGAGTCATAAACCTTAGTGCTGACTTGGCCACTAACCCCTGGGTGATCCTGGGAAGCCCCTCTTGCCCCCCTCTAGGCCTGTATTTCCCCACATGTAAATGAGGGGGAGGCCCTGCCCAGGAACTTCTGGGTCTGAAGCCTGCCTCCACTAAAGATTGGCCTGGGGCAAACCTTCGAAGGATATTTTGCACCCCCCTCCCTTCCATATCCCTGCTCCCTTCACAGCCCCTCCCTTCCATATCCCTGCTCCCTTCACAGCCCCTCCCTTCCACATCCCTCCTCCCTTCCACATCCCTGCTTCCTTCCATATCCCTGCTTCCCTCACAGCCCCTCCCTTCCACATCCCTGCTCCTTCCACATCCCTGTTCCCTTCACAGCCCCTCCCTTCCACATCCCTGCTCCCTTCACAGCTCCTCCTTTCCACATCCATGCTCCCTTCACAGCCCCTCCCTTCCACATCCCTGCTCCCTTCCATATCCCTGCTCCCTTCCACACCCCTTCCCTTCTATATCCAGGTCCCTTCCCTCTCTCATCATCAGCTCCCAGCTGCCAGGACTCCTGGGCCCTCCCTTCACCTGCCAGCCCCAGCCCCAACCCCCTGGTCTTTTACCTACATCTTCCTGGATGCCACTGTCTTCCATTTCGTGCATCTTATTGCTGTGTATTAGCTATTTGGAAGCATGAATGCTGTGCTTTCTGGCCCCTGGGCGTCTAGGCATGGCGGGTTCAGAAGCCTGGCTGCACCGGTGGCCTGGGTCAGCTTGTGCGTCCAGTTCTCTTGGTCCGTAGTGGAATGGGTGCTGGTATGTCTGAGTGAGGTAGTGGGACTGGCGATGAGCCTGGAGATGGGTGAGCAGGACCCAAACCCTCAGGAGCCTGCCAGCTGGGCCAGATGTTAGTGGAGCTCTCCCTAAAGTCCTATCGCTGCCCATGTCAGAGATGCCCAGATGAGACTGGGTCATGTTAGAGGTGACTCAGCTGGTTGGGGCTGCCCTGCCAGAAGTCAGACCAGGAGGCTGATGTTTCAGAGCTCCACTCCCCCCCCCCCGCCCCCCTCTGGGAGCAGCTCAGGTTTCTGCAAGGATAGCAGGTCCTCTGGACAGGAGCTGCTAGAATGCCCGCCCCCCTCCGCTCTGCAGCCCGAGGCCACTTTAGCCAACCCCACCCACCACCCCCAGCTGGGCCTGCACCTGCCCAATGGCATTGCACCTCCAGCAGCAGCCCAGCCATGGTGGCAGGAGTGTATTTAGACCAGTGGTTCCC
>NW_005871085.1:1899173-1901248 GCF_000147115.1 Myotis lucifugus
GTGCAGGAGGCAGTCAATCAATGATTCTCATCATTGATGTTTCTATCTCTTTCTCCCTCCCCCTTCCTCTCTGAAATCAATAAAAACATAAATAAATAAATAAGAAGAAACCCCGTGAGGTGAGACTATCACACTCATTTGACAAAAGGGGAGACTGAGGCACGGCAAGGTGACTTAACTTGCTCATAGGGGAGCCAGCACTGAAATACTAATGAAGAAATCAAACAACAAAAAGAGGGCTGTCGCATTTGCTGTGGTTCAGCGCCAGCCCTACTATGTACCTCACTTGGGCAAGTTACTTAATCTCCCTTCCCTGGGTTTCCTCACCTGTAACATGAAGATGAGCACAGTGCTGACCTCACGGGATTATTGGGAACTGAATGAATTAATGCCCATGAAGCCCTTAGAACTGGCCCTGGCACAAGGTAGATGCGAGGTAATTTTGTCCATTGATTATTTACAAAGTGCGCCCGTGTTTGTCAAGTCCTCATCCTCTCAGCGATCTTATGCCATTGCCATGACTATCGGCTCAGTTTTCTGACGAGGACACTGGGGCTCAGAGAGGCCCAGCTGTGAGCAGCTGTGACCGGTCTCCTGTGTTCACCCGCAGGAACCAGTGACGACCCGCTCCAGGACTCGGAAGGGCGAGAGGGCTCGGAGGCTGTGGCGGAGCACCAGTTTTCAGACCTGGAGGACTCAGACTCAGACTCAGACCTGGATGAAGACGAGGATGAGGATGAGGACGAGAGCCAGGATGAGCCGTCGGGACCATCCCCGGAGGCACCCCTGCCCTGCCCGCCGGCCACGCTGCCAGCAGACTCCTCACCCATTCGGGGCCCGCAGCCCCCAGATGCCACCTCTGGCAACCAGACCACGTGGGGCAGCTCAGTCTCGGAAGCAGGCAGTTGCTCCAGGTCCAGCCAAAGCATCCTGTGCCTCCCTCGGCTGGGGCCAGCCCTTCCGGGCCCCGTGGAGAAGGACACCAGCTCAGCCCTGAGCTCCAAGGCCTCGTCCCCGAGCAGGCCATGGTCCCCCAGCAAGGAAGCAGGCAGCCGCTCACCACTTGCCCACAAACACCCACTAACCAAAAGCGACTCTCCCCAGCGACATTCACCGGCCGGAGAGCCACAGGCCTCGGCCCTGTGCCTGCCCGGCTCCCAGATCGGCCCTCTCCCTTGTGGGTCTCCAAGACTGGAGCTGTCTCCTCTCACCCTCCGCCCCCTGGGAAGGGAACTGCCCCCTCGAGTGCATCTGCCCCCCGGACAAGAGGGTGCCAAAGACCCAGGCCCCCCCAGAGACTCGCCCACCAGGAGCCGGTCACCAGGCCAGGCCGAGTCACCACCACGGTCAGTGCTGCCAGGGAAGTGGGCCTTGGCTGGGCCGGACAGCCCCTCAGCGGCTGAGTGCGGCCCAAGCTCGGGGCTGGCCCCGTGGGCTCTCTACAGGCCCACGCCTCTACCTCACAAGCTTCTCGGCAGAAGCCCCGCGCCCTGCGCCTCCACATGGGTGAGTTCCTGCCCCGAGTGGCTGGGCCGCTCCTCCTTGATGGGTGGGGGCTGCAAGTTCGCGCCTCCCCGAGGCACCAGGCCTGGAGCCAAATAGCTCTGCCAGCTCCATGGTCACCGATAACTTAGCAAACGCTTATGGGGCACCTTCTGTGCCAGGCAGCGTGCGGTGCCTGAAACCAGTGAAGGAAGCCTCAGAAGCAGCAGAGCACGGGCTTCGGAACTGGCCTTGTGCCATTCTCCTCCCGCCCTCCCCATCCCCATCGCCGTGTTCTTTGAGCAGATGGCAGAGCTTAACCAAAGTCATCACATCTCCAGCATCACTGTCACCAGCACCTCAGAGATATCACAGCCAGCACCAGCCCTGTCTCACCCTCAGCACCGTCACTGACACCATCGCCCACCGTCTCAGCATCATTACACTGCAGCACACGATCACCACCACCTCGTCAGCCTGGTCAGTGTTGTCACATCACCGTCAGCACAGTCACCACTGTTGTCACCACCATCACCATCCTACACCGTCACTGTTACCACCATCACCATCCTACCCCACCATCACCAACCTAC
>NW_005871085.1:1903434-1905484 GCF_000147115.1 Myotis lucifugus
ATCACTATCCTACATCGTCACTATCACCATATCACCATCCTGCACCATCACTATCACCAAATCACTATCCTATACCATCGCTATCACCAAATCACTATCCTACACCATCACTGTCACATCACCATCCTACACCATCACTGTCACATCACCATCCTACACCATCACTGTCACCACATCACCATCCTATACCATCACTATCACATCACCACCCTACACCATCACTGTCACCACATCACCATCCTATACCATCACTATCACCTCATCACCATCCTACACCATCACTGTCACATCACCACCCTACACCATCACTATCACCTCATCACCATCCTACACCATCACTATCACCTCATCACTATCCTACACCATCACTGTCACATCACCATCCTACACCATCACTATCACCTCATCACCACCCTACACCATCACTGTCACCACATCACCATCCTACACCGTCATTATCACCTCATCACCATCCTATACTATCACCACATCACCATCCTACACCATCACTGTCACATCACCACCCTACACTATCACTGTCACCACATCACCACCCTACACTATCACTGTCACCACATCACCATCCTACACTGTCACTGTCACCAATGCTGCCGTGATCCCCAGCACTGACAACACCTTCCTTGTTAACCTGCCTTTACCTTCCAGCATCTTTTCTGTCACGATATTGTCATGACCCAACACCACCCTCCACCACCAGCAGCATCAACACCATCACTCAGAGATTCCCGCTTCTGGAGGAACATAATGTAGGAGTTTCTCCTTGGTTTTTAATTTTGGGGTCATGTTAAAATTCCTGGTGGTACGCGAAGGTCAAGAGCCTTCAGTGGGAACTCCTGTCCGGGGTAAAGTTGGGTTAAGACCATTTTAGGAGCAGGAGGTTCCGCAGAACCAAGAGCAAGGGCCAAGCACATGGGGTCAGTAGCACCCCGTCTCGAGCACCCATTTCCCCTGCAGACAAGCATGCTGGCCGGAGGCATGACGGGCGAGGGCCTGAGCGTGTTCCTGGTCAGTGTATGTCTGGGGACAGACTGAGGGCCCAGCGCAGGCCATGTCGTGGGCAGGGCTGGCACGGTTCAGGCCCCAGCTCAGCGGGGGCTGCTCTGTGATCTCAGGCATGCCCCCTCCTCTTCTAGGCCTTGGGGTGTCCATGTGCCGAGCGTGTAACCTGGCCTTACCTTGTCCTGTTTTCTCACCCCAGCAGAAGGCTGAGTCCCGAAGTCCCTCCTGCTCACCTGGCCCTGCTCATCCGGTCTCCTCCCGACCCTTCTCTGCCCGCCACGACTTCCACGGCCACATGCCGGCCCGGACAGAGAACATCTTCAGCCACCTCCCTCTGCACTCACAGCACTTGGCCCGCGCCCCGTGCCCCCTGATTCCCATCGGTGGGATCCAGATGGTGCAGGCCCGGCCCGGGGCCCACCCCACCCTGCTGCCAGGGCCCACCAAGGCCTGGGTCAGTGGCTTCTCCTGGGGTGGCAGCGACCTGACAGGAGCCCGGGAGGCCCAGGAGCGAGGCCGCTGGAGTCCTACTGAGAGCTCCTCAGCCTCCGTGTCCCCTGTGGCTAAGGTCTCCAAGTTCACACTGTCCTCGGAGCTGGAGGGCAGGGACTGCCCCAAGGAGACGGAGAGGACGAGCGGAGGCCTGGGCAGACCTCCCGACTGGGAGTCCCATGGGGCTGTGTCTGCAGAGTCCGCGCCCACGCACAGCCCCCACTCCCCGCCCGAGGCCTCGCCCCGGCCCCCCCAGGGCCGCCGGGCAGAGTCCTGGAGCCCCCGCGTGGAGTCACCGCACACGCTGGCCAACCCCCTCATTCTCTGCCCTTAGACTTCTGAACTGCAGCGGCTCCATGGCATGCGTGGCAAGGCCTCATACACGTTTCCCAATCGAGGAGGAGGAATCTCACTTGGGGCCGCCTGAACCCTTCCGCTCTCTACTGGGCCCCTCCTGATAAAAGGCGCCCTCAGAACTGTTTCAGCACAAACCGAAGAGATGGTTCGGGCGTTCGAATCACTGGAACCCTATTCTCAA
>NW_005871085.1:1905584-1957752 GCF_000147115.1 Myotis lucifugus
CCTCCGCACCAGCCGGCGACAGGGGTCCTCTCTGTAGCACTTAGCCTCTCTCCGACGGCTTCAGCATCTGGCCTCCGGTTGGGCAACAGACGCTTCCAGCAGCTTCCTCGAATCATCTTGCTCACCTGGGTCCCTCCCCCATCTGTCCGTGTGTCCACGCAGCTCCCGCTCAGCCCCCATCGGTTGTATCTTCCCACGTATGCAGTGACCTGTGCCTTTTCTATTCCTTTTGTTGCTTGAAAAGAAACAAAACATACACACACATAAAAAAACAACAACACACGGAGTTTGAGGCTGTGAATATTTTGTGCTTTTTTGAGAAAGGGGGGGTAGGTGGGGCCTCACCCACCGCCGATGGGGTCAGCAGCCACCCCCAAGGCTGGCAGGAGGCAGCCATTTGCTGAGGTAAAGGGGATGCACTGAGGGAGGGGAAAAAAAACTTTAAAAAATATATAATTAAATGTAAAAGCAAGCACTCCTATGTACAGATGTGTATGTCCTATTTATTCCACTTTACCCCACCCCAGCCAGTGGCCCCAGGCAGGGGGGCACAGACACGGGCAGGGAGACCCCAAGCAGCGTCCACGGCCAAGCCCAGAAAACACCCACTTTCCCGTCCTAGGATTTCAACACAAAATAATCGCAGGCAGAAGGTAGGGAGGAGCTGGCTGGTTCCCCCAGGGCTCCCGGATGCCCATGTGGTCTGACCAGGGGACGACCCCCGCCCCCAGGCCCTGGGCTGGGAAGGAGCTCCGTCCATCCATTCCTGGCCCCCAGCACCTGGCCTAGGCCTTGCTCTTGTGGCCCCGCCACAGGCTGCCTTCCTTGTTCTAGAAAGTACCGGCAAGGCTGGAGTGCAGGGCCCAGCCCCTCGGGGTCAAGATCCAAGGTGCAGAGCCTCGCCATTCCAGAGTCTGGGGCTTGGGTTTCCTTTCACATTTGGTCCCTGGAATACAAAGGGCCTTTTTCCTCTCTGGCTGGCCTTTACTGCGCTGGGGACTGGAAGTTTGCAGGACTGGTTCCCCGCCCCGCCCCCCGACACCCCCACACTGTCAGGCTCCACTACCCTCAGGAAGTACACAAACCAGGACTGGTGGGAACTGCCCAGTCCTGTTTGTTGGCTTAAATCCCTTTTTTAAAAAATGCTATATATATGAACATCTAGAAAGAGAGGCTGCTGTTTGATATTTCCCCCAGATCCCCAGATTCTCCTGACCTGGGTGGGGAGGGGGGTCCATTGCCCTAAGTCGTTTGAATTCTTCTCCAAAACCATCGGTTCTAGCCAGCGCCTCTATCCCCATCCCCAGCTCCCCCTTCCAGAAGCTGCCCTGCATCTGCTGGGACAAAAACCTGCTTTGTAAGGAAAATAATGTGACCAGAAGTTAAATCCCAGGTTGAAATATGGAATTTGAACTCTAACATGTTTACCCTGCTCTGGGAGAGGTGGCTTGTCCCCCAGCCCTCCACAATTATTTCCTTGTTTCTACAAGGGGGAGAAAGCAGGTCCGGGTGCTGGGGGCCCTCCCGGCCAGTCCCCGTCCGCAGCCAGGCGGTAGGAATCCTGTCCCCATAGAGGCTCCTGGGCTGTTTAGGTGAACGCCATGCGCTGGGGAGGGTCAAGGCGCCTCTGCACGCTCCCCAAACTCAGCCATAATCCCTCTTCATCTGGTTCAGGGCCCTTCCTGGCTTGGCCCCTACTGAGTGGACAATCCAGCCACTGGTCCACCCACACCAACTAGTTCATTTTCCTTTGACCTCACTCAGAGCAAAGACAAAAAGGGGAACAGAGGGAAAGGGTCTCCCTAGGGGCTGCTGGGCTCCAAGGGACTGGGGGTAGGTGAGCGAGCAGTTCTCGGCTGCCTGACCCCGAGTTCGGGACTCCCTCCCACCCACCCTGGGAGAAGCCAGCAAGCTGGGCTCTGACCATATTGGCACTGGTAGGTCCTGGCAGGAAGTGGTAAGGAACCCAGGCCCCACTCAGCCACGGCCCAGGCCAGGGCTTTCCTCACCTCGCCTTTCAGTCCTATCCCTGGGGCTGCCCAAGGACTAGAGACTTCGAGTGCTGAGGCCTGGGAGCTGGGTAAAGGGCACTGCTTCAGCCCAGATTGGAACCCTTCCTGGGCACGATCTTCCAGCCCCAGACCCACAGAGCAGCAGACTGGGCGCTCTGCAGGACTCACCCCTGACCTTGGGGCTGGCCACGCTCCTCCACCTGCTCTGCACACCCAGCTCTCCAGGTCATCATTCCTCCTGTCAACCCACCGAGGTCTCCCTCCTGGGAGGTACAGTGCAGGCAGGGACGGTGTGGCCAGCAGGAGAGAGCCCTCATGGTCACTCAGGACACAGGCACAGGTAGAGGGGACGAAGACCAGGAGTCACTAAAGGCCCCTCTCTCAATGACAGGGACACAGTAGCACAAACGGAATCTGGCCAAAGGGCTGCTGCCCCACACAGGTGCTCAGAGGGGCAGAATCGATGCCACCCGTCGGGGTCCGATGTCACTGGACGTAGCTCTAACGTCTAACCTCTCTGCCTGACTCTATTCCCACTGCCCGAGCACAGGCCCCAGCCCACACACACACCTTCATCATTTGGTAAAAGACTCTTGCTCCGTGCCGTCCCCAGCCCCCGGCCCTGCTCCCAGCCACTGTTCACCTGTGACACTATTGCCCAGGTGAAGGGAGGCGGTGGAGGAAGCAGTACTGGCTGGTTGGCCGGACGCCTACTGTGTGCTCTGTTAAATGTGCGGGGTGGCCCTTCCTTGGCACAGGCCTGCTCTGGTCCTTGGGGGTTGGCATGGGAGAGGAGCAGCCTGCTGGGGTTTCAGAGACAACCCTTGCTCCCAGGCCCACCCTCAGGACACCCCTCACCCTCAGCAAGCTCAAGGCCATTCTGGATACTAACCCTGTTCCTCTCCGAGGCATCTTTCCCCAGGTGCCCCACCTGCCGCTGACACTCTGGTCCCACCCACTGAGACCCTCCTGGAGCCCGATGGTGGTGGACTGCCCACTCTCCCACCTCCCGGACCCCCAGCTTCCGGACCCACAAGTCCCTCTGCCTCCCTCTGTGGGAAAAGGGCTGAGAATTCAATTCCAGTTCCCTCGTGCCCTAACTCCATTCCCACCTGGGCCTTTGGAAGGGGAATAAGCAATATATCTGAGCCGAGTTGCTCTCTAGTCCCTCCTTCTGACAAATCCTTCTTTAGTGAAAGTCCTGCCTGGGCAGCCATCCTTGGGGACCGATCTGCAGCCTTGTCCAAGGGGAGGGAGTTCCCGGGGCCCGTTCCACAAATTTGCTTCTGTGTCGTGAATCCAGTCCGCTTTCCATTAGAAAACTGCTTTGGCACTTATGATCACTTTACTAAACTTAGTGTTAAAAAAAGAAAAGAAACAAAAAGGAAACGTAGGCAAATGTAAGATACACACTCTCTGTAAGATAAATACTTGCCTTTTTTTCCCTAAAAGGTGTGTGTATTCTGTCTGTGAAATTGTCTGTAGAGAGTTCCTATGTTCTTAAATGGCAATACATTCCAAAAATCGTACTGTAGATATGTACAGCGGCCACACTGGGATGGGGTAGTTTTGCCTGTACTTTTATCTAATCTCCAGTTTCTACACTTGCATCTTGCAATGTTGGTATGGTATATATCAGTGCAAAAGAAAAAAAAAACTCAACAAAAAAATCCATGCAGGTCTAAAGCACAGAGTCTGACGTACAAAAGGAAAAAAATGCTCAGTATTGATGTGTGTGACCTTTGTTGTAAATTACATCTGTACTGTGAATGAGAAGTTTTTACAAGTATAATAATTGCCTTTATTACAGCTCTGGCTGAGTGTTCAGCCTGAGGATATTTTTTAAAAAAAACACACAGCATGTTGGAATAAATTTGAAAATCCCAACATAGCCCTGCTTGCCTGGCTCCTGGTTCTTCTTGAGAGTTGTAGAATGCCAGAGTTGGAGGGACATTGGTGTTTTAAGTGCTTGAAATACTGCAGAGCAATCAGGCCCAGAGGAGGGAAGTGACCAGGCCACAGTCACACAGCTGGGGACTCTGGTGACCCCCGGCTTCCAGGCCTGGCGAGTAGGCACCAGACCCATCACCACGTGGTCTGGGATCTATATTTATTTCCTAGGTCTGCCATAACACAGTACCATAAACCAGGTGTCCTCAAACAGCAGAGCTTCATTCCCACGCGGTTGTGGAGGCCAGCAGTCTGAAGTCAGGTTCGGGCAGGGGTGGTTCCATGGGCAGCGGAGGGAGAACCCACCCCGTGCCTCTCTCCTAGCGGCTGGTGGCTGCCATCCGTCCTTGACATTCTTTGTTCTGTAGCTGCAGCACTCAGACTTCGGCCTCGGCCTTCACAGCTTTGCCTTCTCCGTGTGTCTCTTCTCCCCTCTCTTCCAAGGATGCTCCTCACTGGATTGCAGCCCACTCTAATCCAGGATGACCTCAACTTGAGATCCTTAATTACACCTGCAAAGACCTTTTCTCCAAATGAATTCACACTCATAGGTTCTGGGGATTAGGACATGGACTACATGTTGAGGGATCACCATTCAACTCACTACGGACATGGAACCAGATGATGTCACGGCCCCTCACTGCCTGTGTGACCACAGGCGAGTTAAACAACCTGTTTCCTAATCTGTAAAGTGGAGGGTTATCGTGAGGATTGAATGAGATGGTGTATATAGGGTCTAAAGAGCCTTGAACAGAGTAGCAAGCCTTCAACACATATCCTCTGAGCAGGCCTTGCATGGGGTCCTGGGGTTACAAGGATGAAAAAGATAGGTGTGGGTCCCCACCTTTTGCACTAACAATGATTTTCTGAGCACCAGTGAGGGGCCAACCATTGAATACAACAGATGGTCCCGCCCTCAAAGAGCTTATATTCTAACAGGAGAGGCCATCCTTAAGCAAATAATGACATCATTAATTACTCAATCACAGGGACCAGAATTGCTGTGGCAGCGAGAACAAAAGCTGCAGTCCAGAGAGAGTGAGTCACCCCAGAAACCTTCCCTGGAAAACTCCTGAAGGTGGGTGGAGGAGGGGAAGGAACGAGCAGCTGAAAAGGTTGATGGGCCACCAGGAGGGGTCCTCCGAAGCGTATTTATTTTCCACACCACCAGGCAATTAATTCCGTTTTGACGCTACCTAAGATAGCACCAGATCCCACAGGTTAAGGACTCAGTCCCACAAGACTGCCCCCCCCACACCCACTTCAATGCCAACTGTAAACCCAGGTTGTCACCTGTGCTTCTGACGGATCAGCTATAGATCAGAGGCTCCCACCAACCCCTCCTTGAGTTCAATTAATTTGCTAGAATGGCTCACAGAACTCAGAGAAGCATTTGCTTGCATTGACCAGTTTGCTACATAAGGAGAGAAGGATTTCTTGCTTTCTCTGAGCATACTACTCTCCCAGCCCCTCCACATGTTCACCAGCCCAGAAGCTCTCTGAACCCTGTCCTTTTGGGTTCTTACAAAGACTCCATTTCACAAGTACGATTGACTAAATTATTGGCCATGGGTGACCGATTCAGATTCCACCGACAGAAAGCCAGGAGGGTGGAACTAGAAGTTTCAACCTTCTAACCACATGCTTGGTTCTTCTGGCAGCCAGACCCCTTTTCCGGTTACCTAGGGGCTTTCCAAAAACCTCATTATTAACATAACAGAAGAAAGATATATAGCTTGGGTGATTCCAAGGTTTTTAGGAGATGCTCTGTGCCAGAAAGAGGGAAGAAGACCAAATATATATTTCTTATTATTAATCACAATATCACAGTCCTTCTGTTAATGGTGAATGGCACCAGATATTACTGGCAAAGTTAGACCTCAGTCCTTGAGTTTGGCTAAGCAAGAACTCTAATTATAAGACAAAGTTTATTTAGAAAGTCACAGAGGTAGAAGAAGTGAACCAGCTGGGCTGCATGGACTCAGGAAAAAATACAGAGGAAAAAAAAAATGAGGGGGCGGGGGCTTGGAGCTTAGGAGAAAGGAAGCAAAGTTATGCATCTTGAGGGAAGAAAGGGGGAAGGAAAGGCATTGGCGCACGTGTGTGTGTGTGTGTGTGTGTGTGTGTGTGTGTGTGTGTGAGAGAGAGAGAGAGAGAGAGAGAGAGAGAGGTGGGGGGAGGGGAGAGAGGGAAAGGGAGAGGGAGAGGAAGAGATAGAGAATTGAGTCCTTCATCTTGAGGGTTTTTATCTGGTTTCCAATTGTAGGGATTTTAGGGGAGGTCTCAGAGGAAGATCTCAACAGAACATTCATCGGCTTTTCCAGGTGTGTCCTTCCCGGTCATGGTCTCTACTGATTGGTTGGCATCCATGCAGCTGGTCCTGATGTTAGCCATGGTTCCCTTAGTCTAGTTGTGCTGCTTTGCTGGGCCAGGAGCTGAAACACAACTGAGACCTAAATGTTATCTGTAGTTTGATCAAACCTCCGTCTCTGTGGTCCACAGACCTGAGGCTGGCTTTGTTCCTAGGACTATGTGATGTTTGCCAGAACCCCATTGTCCTAGAGGCTTAATGCTTAAGGGAATGCTCTTCAAGGGCTTGTATGGGAGTTCTATGAGGTTATTCTTTGACCACTTGTTCCTCCTCTAAAGGGGTCTATCACATGACTAGCCACATGCCAGGGGAGGAGAGGTCAGGGGAGGGTCCAAACTGCGTACCATTGATATGCCAGGGGAGGAAAGGTAACCCTGGGGGCGAGGTCCCACCCTACAATACTTGTTTTTCCCAGTTTTGGCCGTTGCTAGGCACCTGGGGCTTTCCACCCTGGTGACCTTCTCTACCTGGCCTATTGTTCCTACTCTGCTCGTGTCTGTCTGCTATATCACTTAGGATAAAATGCTGCCTGGAAGTGTAGCACTAAGAACCTGTGAGGGTCTGTTTGTTTCAGCATCCAAGAGGATCATTACTGACTAAGGGAAAAGGGGGCCTAGCACAGTGCCTGGCTCCAGGGCAGGGCCTTCGGAGATACTGCTGCGAGTTGAGTAAATGGTGGAGGCAGATGGTGGCGGTTGAGGACTGAAGAAAAGGTGAGGAAGTGAGAAAGCAGATCCTGACACCTGCCCAGGGACCTGGGGTGGAGAGCAGGAGAGAGCTGTGTGGCAGCTGGAGGCAGGCATGGAGTCCAGGGAAGAAGGATTTGAATGTGTTTAGGGGTCTGGTGTGAAGGAGATGGTGAGATTCAAGCCTGCTTGATTAAAAGGAAATGCAGACACTTCTCCCATCATGGCCTGTGACCCCAGAAGAGCTGCAGGGAAGAAAAGAGATGCAGGGGAGGGAAGAAGTATAGGGGAGGGAAGAGGAGCAGGGGAGGGAAGAGGAGCAGGGGAGGGAAGAGGTACAAGGGAAGTCAGTGTGTCTGCTGCTTGGTGACAGGAACTGAGGGCCTTCCTGCAGAGGAATTTTTCTTTGAAATGGAGTGAAGTCACCTGCTGAGCAGGAAGGAGGAAGTTGCTGGAAAAAGACTGGAGGCCTGAGTAGCTGTGAATGTCCTTTGAAGGGAGCAGGAGAAAGCCATGGAAAGAAACCAAGGCTCCCTGTGGCAGTGATGGTGGCAGCCACTTCTCTCTCAGCCTGTGGCTTCTCCAGCAGAGCTCAGCAGCCATGCCCTGGGCAGGGGGCTGGTAGGTTCATCCACGGTGGGGGCTTTGCCAGGCCATGAGACAGACAGACAGCGGGTACCACTGTATGGGAGGTGAGAGTATTGACAAATGAAGAGGAGAGGTCACGGAGCACTGAATTTGTGGGCTGGGAAGGAGGCAAACAGAAAAAGGCCAATATGGAAAAAGGCCAGTGGTCATGTGACAGATTTTGATAAAAACAGAGGAGAAAGGTTGTGTGTTATCTTAGCTCATTTTTCTAGAGATGGGACAGCTGTGATGGAGCCGGTGTTGACCACAGGTGAGGGTACTGAGGGAGGGAAAGAGATGCCGCGGGAGAGGAAGAGGCCAGGATGTGAGTGTGCAGCGTGGTGAGTGTGTCCCATAGGTGCAAAGTGAGGCCATATCTGCTCATCTCCGATGACGCCAGGGCTTGGGCGGAGATCGGGGCTCTGAGCCAAGGTGTATTGGTCAGGATAGATGCCGTCTTGCTGTAGAAACAAGCAGCCCAGTTTTTGTACCAGGCCCTGCGTCCAGCATTTTACTAACCCACAGAGCTCTGGGGCCTGGATTCCCATACTTGGGAGCATGAAGAGTGCGCGTGAGCTCCCTGAAGGACCGGCCACCTGCCGTCCCACCTGCCGCAGGGCCTCCCACAGGTGCTCTCTCTAGAGTTCACAAAGCACTTTCACTTTTGGAGGCTGGATGGGCCACACACCCCATTTTACAGGCGAAGGATAGAGACCAAGACCACACCCTGGCAAGTGGCAGGGCCTCCGACCCGGGCTACACCTGAGCCAGAGCCTCAGGAGGGCTTGTGCTGCCGTCTGGCACTGAGGCCTGAGCCCAGCTCTGCCTGGCTCCCAGGCCAGGGTTGGGCTGGGCCTGCAGCACTCAAACATCCAGCCTCACCCCTAGACCTGGACCCTCTCTGAGCTCAGGACCCGGAGTCCACACTCTTCCTACAAACTCCCGGGCCAGGAGACAGCAGGCAGGACAGCCTCAGAGGCAGGTGAGCCTGAGATGGGCATGCGCAGAGAGGCAGAGAGAAGCAGCAAGAAGGAAGAGTCAGGGGCAGATAGAGAGGGCTGAGGGAGCACTCTGACTGACTGGGGCTGCACTGCATGGGGTCATCTTGGGCTCCTGAGATCCTGGGCGAGAGTGGGGGGTGTTGGGGCGGGGGGAGCACCAATCACCTCATCAGCTTTGTGAGGACAAAGATGGCTCAGATAGGTGAGGCTGCTTCCCAAAGTCATAGCGGCAAGTGGCAGGGCTGGGACTTAAAACTGAGCCCTTACATTCAGGAAGCGGTTGGCTTCCTATGGAGAGAGAATCTGGGCCACTTTGCTGCCCAGCAGCCCTCCAACCTGGGTTGGGGGTGCAGTACCCCAGGGTACACATCCTCCAATCCCATCAAAGCCACTTGAGGGAGACACAGCTGCCAATCGCCTCCTTTTATAAATGAGAAAATTGACGTCCAGAGCCGGGAAGAGTTTGGCCCAAGGCCAAGGCTAAGATTCCCAAACCCTAGGCAGAGCCACCTGTGCCACCCCGCCCACTGCTCCTCTACCCCAGGCCCAAGTTCACCTGCCCAGCTCTCCTGTCCGGCTCTGCCTTTTTAGGAAAGGAAAAGAGCAGGCGGATGGGCAGGTTGCCATGCTAATCCACCAGCTCCTGGCAGCTCTGGTTACCGTGGTTTGGGGCCCAGGGAGCCAGGTGGGAGTGCCAGCCCAGCCAATGGGT
Organism: Myotis lucifugus; assembly: GCF_000147115.1. Classification (NCBI taxonomy): domain Eukaryota; kingdom Metazoa; phylum Chordata; class Mammalia; order Chiroptera; family Vespertilionidae; genus Myotis; species Myotis lucifugus. The sequence goes on from NW_005871085.1 coordinate 1,914,944, forward strand.
GTTGCCAGCCGAGCTCCCCTGCCAGAGCCATACAAGGCCTTGCTGCGGCCCAGTCCTGAGCCGGCATCGGGCAGCCCCAGGGCCGGCACCTGCCCCGCCCGGGAGCCTGCCAGCCCTGCACGTCCTCGGACTCTGCCTAATCCGGCCCAGGAGCGGGGAGGGCTGTGGTGCACGTGCACCAGGCCCAGGGCTCCCCGAGGTCAGGAAGGTGGCACTGCCAGGGCAGAGACCAGAATTGGGGCAGGGGCCTAACCAGCAGTGGAGATCCCAGCTTGGGCCAGGAGGCGATAGAGCCTAGGCCTGGTCCAGGCTGAGCCATCTCTTGACAAGCTGCCCTTCTGGCCTGACTGGCCACCTGTCCCGCCCCCTCCATTGCTGGGAATAGTCTCAGCAAAGTTAGTATCTGATCCTTCTGGGGTCTTCCCAGGGTCCAATTCCAATTCATCTAACACCAGTGGTCGGCAAACTGCGGCTCGCGAGCCACATGCGGCTCTTTGGCTCCTTGAGTGTGGCTCTTCCTAAGCCTTAGGAGTACCCTAATTAAGTTAATAACAATGTACCTACCTATATAGTTTAAGTTTAAAAAATTTGGCTCTCAAAAGAAATTTCAATCGTTGTACTGTTGATATTTGGCTCTGTTGACTAATGAGTTTGCCGGCCACTGATCTAACCCATTCTGGGTCTACAGCTGCATGCACCTCACAGAATTAGGGTGTCCATTAGAGTGAGCATTTTGTGGGCCCATCATCACTGCTGTGGGTGAGGCTCTGGGATGGTAGATGCACGTGGGGACAGACAGATCCTCCCCAGCAGAGTCCATCCCACCTGTCAGCCCATAAGGCCTCTAACGGAATGCTCATAAGATCCCTGGGAAGTAGGATGTCTTGACCCATTTGAAAAGCAAGGAAACTGAGTCACAGAGAGGTTATGTGCCCGAGGTCAGGGTGCCAGGATTCAACCCCAGAGCAGTGTGACTCTTGACCACTGCACCATGCAGACCCTCTCCTCTGGGAATTTCAGATCCTAGAGGGATAGGAGGCTGCCATTGAGACCAAAGCATGAATGGAGGGATGAAAGTCACTGTCAGAGATAAGAGGACCCTTTGTTCCTGAGTGAGGTAGGGCTTTCCCTGGTCCCCAGGCCATGGCCACAGCTGCCATTGTGTGCCGCAGCCCACCTGGAGCTTCCCTGGTCACCGCTGACAGTGAGATTTGTCTCAGAAGTCACACAGGGTTCGAGCAGACTTGCGTGTCCTATGTGGGCCAAGCTGAACTTGGGGCCAAGCCTGCGGTACTCTCCAGGGCCACCCGGCAGGTGAGGGAAACGTGCCGGCCTCCGGGGGGAGGGGGGGAGGGGTGACGGGCTGGGCTGGCAGCGGGCTCTATTTGCTCACCCAAGAAAAGAGGAGATAAATATAGACGCAGGATTACTCAGACACAGCCTGGGAAAACCTGCTCTGAGCCTCCGCTTCAGCCCTGGCCCAATCTCACCTTCACTTGCCTGCCCACTCCGTGCCTGCTGCCAGGCCTGCCGCCTCCTTCCTGGACTCCCCAGCTGGAAACTCTGGGACAGCCCTTCCTACCTGCTCTCTGGGGCGGGGCAGAAACTGAGGCGCAGAGAGAGCAGGGTGCTTGCTTCAAGTCCCACAGCAGGTCAGGAGTGGGGAAAGCTAGGGCGGCCCTCGCATGGGAGCCATCTTTCCAGGCCCAGGCACTACACCATCCAGACTCCGTTTCCCCATTTATGGTGGGGATGAACCCAGCCTTCAATTTCCTTGGGCCTGCATGGAGGACGGAGTGGGTGACCACCCTGCAGAGAGGAGGTGAGGCTGGAGTCTCATGCACGAGACAGCACACGTCCAACTCAGGCGCTCCTGAGTGCGTGAGCCAAGTTTCAGCTGTGGGACTTCGGGAAAGTTGCTTCACATGTTGGTGCCTCAGTTTCCTCATCTCGAAAGTGAGAATAATAATGATTATTATTCTATGTTCTGATAGGATATAAATATTACCTATATGTACATATCTATAATAATAAAAGGGTAATATGCTAATTAGACTGGACATACTTCCTGACAAAGCTGGGGCCGGAGGGAAGCCAGCCCAGGTCCCTGGTGCCTGCGGGCGGCCGGAAGAGGGAAGCCTGGGTCCCGGGTGCCGGAGGGAAGCCAGTGCCGGCAGCCGGGGAAAGGAAGGCCTACTCTTGGATGAATTTTTGTGCATCGGGCCTCTAGCAGTATAATAATAATAATGGTCTAATAATGGCACCAGCCTCCTAGAGAGTTAGGAGGATTGGATGAGTTACTACATGCAAAGCTCTTCCGCAAGCACCTGGCACAGAGCAACTGCTCCACGCATGTTTATTATGATTATCCAGCTGAAGCAGGTGGGGGCTGGGAGACCAGGGGGCTGGGTGCACGGCTCCAAGGCTCCCATCCTCCAAGAAAATGGCCTGGCCTGAGCTCTATGGAGCACAGGTCTCCACTGTGCTGTGGCCCCTGTGGCACCTCCCTCCCCTCCCTGCCCCTTCTGGCAGCTTCAGGAGTCAGGCAGACACAGATTTGAGTGCTGGCTCCTCCACTTACAGGCTGTGTGACCTTAGGCAAGTGGTTGGCCCTCTCCATGCCCCCGATCTCACCTTTATCCCTCCTGGGATTGGTATTCGGGTTGAGCAAGGGAGTTTGCGGGAAACATCCAGCTCAGCCAAGTAAATGGGCTCTCCACACTCGAGCTCATGCTGACCCCCTTCTCCTGCTTTCTCCGATGGCAGTGAACTTGGCCCAAACAAGGCCACACTTAGTGCATGACCTTCACCCATGCAAGGGCTCTGAGCTGTGGGAAACACGCACGACCCCCCTCGTGCAAGAGTGCAGGTCTAGAGGCCTGTAGGAACCTAGGGATTCTTACGTTCCCTCTTACACAATAGCTCTTTGCACCCTCACGGACTCATGCCTGTCCACACAATGTCGGTTCCCCTCATGCATACATGGACACATAGGGCACAGCACGCACACCTATGCATGGACATAGAGAGGCATGTGATGCAGGTGTGCCCTGCACATCCTCACCAGCACATGCGCTCCCACACTCAGGGGTGTCCTAGCCAGGCCTGGCCCTAAGGTGGCTGTCTTCACAGCAGAGGAATGCAAACAGCTGGGGACGCGACGTGAGGGAGAGGCCCAGGGGAAACCACACGGGCAGGAATCCGGCAGGCGTGCCAGGCTGAGGCGGGGCTCTCGGGTACCAGGAATTGTGCGGGGAAGGAGGGGGGTTACAGACACTTGCTCTCAGTCTCTCCCATCACCCTGTGTCCTCGGAGTCCTGGGACTTGGAGGCCAAAGGGTCTCACAGACCATGGACCTCTCCCCAGGCAGCGAGCAGGTTCTGCCTTGCTGGGTGGCAGGCCCTGTCTCTCTCTGAGCTGCAGTAGCCTGGTCCGAGCGGTGAGGGGCCATACCAGGTGGCCTTTCTCATGGGGAGACAGAAGAATCTATAAGCACAGAGACCTGCAGGGGAGGAGGTTGTATTGACTCGCATCAAGAGAGAGGATGGAGGTAACGTGGAAGCCGCTAAGACTCTTGGGTAGCACTCGTGCTGACCCAACAACCATGGTGTACTGAGGCGCTGGGTCTAGTCACCAGCTCCCTGACTGTTCACAAAGGGGCCGTTGCTCCCCATTTATAGGTGCAGAATCTGAGGTGCAGAGGTGGATAACCTCCCCAGGTCCAGAGCCCAGTGTCTAACCACCGTGCGGTGTGGCCTCTGCCACTGGGGAGGCGTTTGCACCTGAGGCCTAAGCACGGTGGTTAGCATGACAGGCACTGTCCCAGATGCAGGGATCTCTGGCCCCAGGTGGCAGAGGGGCCTTCCGGGGCCCCTGCCTCATCAACCGTCTTCAGGTCACAGCTGTGCTACCTATGGGTACGACCACTACACAGGGAGGGGCCGGGCTCAGAGCCATCTGAGGATTTTGACCTCTTCCGCCTGTGCCCATCACTGGGGACCAATTGAGACTGGATAGGTGTCATGTTGGGGTACCAAGAGAGGGCAGTACTAAGGTGGGAGCAGGGCCTCTGCCAGGTCAGCCCTGGGGTGGGGAGAGGTCATCGCTGTCTCTCCTGCATAGAACATATGGTCTAAGAAGATCAGAAGCCAAAGAGTCCAGAATAGACTGAGCAGGGTTGGCTGGTGAGGACCCCAGTGAAGACCTGCCAATCGCAGAGTCCCTGAGGCCAGAATTGACAAGGTGTCCTCCATCCCCAGCTGTTTACTGGAAGGGGCTGGGCTGGGGTTGGAGGCACTATGCCCTGGTGTCCGGGACCTTGTGGATGAGGGAAGGGAGAATGGAGAGAGTGCAGGAAAAAATCCCACCCAGAGGATCTTCCCTACATGCCATAGGTCACCTGCCATGCCCCCTATAGATTCTACCCGTAGCCTTGGCCATTCAGTTCTTGGGGAAGCTATAACGGGTGCATGATGGTGCAGTCATGGGAGGACCCAGCAGGCAAGCGACATGCCCAAGGCCACCCAGGGTAGGAAGAATTCTGACTCCGGCCACCACTGCTCCTTCTGAGGACACCCCAAAGTGGACCCTCAAAACTTCCCGTGGCACTGGCCAGGGCTGGCCGCGTCAGCACCACCCAGCATGTCGCAGCGCCCAGCCTGCCCCACAGCCCAGGAGGAGGGTCCACACCCTTCAGGGAGAAGGGGGACCCGGTCACATGGCCCCAGCTCTCACCCGCTCTGAGCCAGTGCTGGAGTGTGGCCTGAACCAGATGACTTCACCTCTCTGAGCCTCCGTTTCCACAAGCGGCAATGCCACCGCCCAGGGCTACTCTGATCATTAGATGGCACTGCATTTAGAAAGAGCCAGGCACCGCCACGTGGAGTTTCCAAAGACTTCCCGAGCTCCCTGTACTTTCCCAAGTACTTCTAGGCTTGGGAACTCGTGACCCAACTCACTACCCAACACAGGATTCTGGGGAAGAAGAGCAGGACAGCCAGTTGTCAGCTGGCCAGACCCAGGCCCGGAGAGGGGGAGTGACGTGAGGGAAACGCACAGTCAGCTGGAGGCAGGGCTCGGAGGACACATGCTCGGCTTCCTTCTCCCACACCAGTCTCGATGTGAAGAAGGAGTCACAGCCCCAGCTGGAGTCCCCTGGGCAGCCTTAGGGTCTTGCTGTGGCTATTCCACCTGTGAGCCACCCCCTGGCCCTCCCCGAGCGGCTGCCTTCCTCTTCCTGGGCAGCCCTTCCCCAGGTTGTTTCCCTGTGACCCAGGCAGAGGGCTTGGGCGGCTAGGAACACACCATTTAGAGCCGGAGCCCTGAGGCTTGGGAGGGGGCGGGGCCGCCCTGGGTCCCCCGGAGTCCCCAGAGCAGGAGCGGAGGGGGCGGGGCGCACGTGGCCTCGTTCCCCGCGCAGTGATGTCAGGCCCGCCGCGCCCCGGTCCCGGCACGTTCGTTCACAGATTGGGGAACAAATTCCTCTGCGCTGACTCACGGCTGTCAGGCTGTCACGTAGCACGCTGCCGCTTGCAGCTTTGCCCAAAATTGGTTGTGAGGCGGGCGGAGCAGGCAGCCCGCAGGTCAGTCGGCAGTTCCTCCACAGCCGCTTCTCTGAGCCCGCAGCCTGCGGATTCCCCTAAACAGGCAGGAGAGGGAGAAACAGTGGGGGCTCTGCCGGTCCCCACCAGGGCCAAGAAGGTTTGAGGCAGTGGGGCTGCGAGTGGGGATGGGAGGGTGAGCCGGGCGTAGGAGGCGGGCTGCGTGGTCAATCCAGGCCCCGGGGCACTGCTTGTCTTTAAGCCTCAGTTTCCCCTTAGGCCACGTGGGGATGTGCAGGGCACGATTGTAAGTGCTTGGTATGCGTTATCTCACCTAAATTTTACACCCACCCCGTGGGGACGGAGGCATGGACACTGGGTTCCCTGAGGTCACATATAGTAGCTGCACAGCTAGGATTTCACCAGGTTTTAAGGTTCCAGAAGCTGCATCCCTTACACGCTAATGTGCGCTGCGCAGTCTGGCACACAGTGTGCGTCCTCTCTGCCCCTTCGTGGTGACATCAGGTCCCGGCCTGCATCTCACTAAACCTCCATCCACACCTATAAAGTGCGCGCCTGCAGAAGGGCGCCCTGGGGGTCGGGGGAGGTGGGGTGGGAGTAAGGAAGAGGAAGAGGCGGATTTGGTTCAATATACCTTCCTCCCGGTGCCCCTTGGTCATCTGGCCCAACACCAAAGTGTCGAAAGGAGCCAAGCTGAGCCCGGGTCACCAGCCAGGGCAGGCTGCACCGGGAAGGCCCTCCTTAGGCAGCCGGAGGCTGGGAGCACTGATGCCTGTGCTGTTAGGAAAATGAGGCAGGGGAGGGTCCCTACCATGATCCCTCTGCCAGCCTGTCCCCTTCCCCCTCATAGCCTAAGAGGCAGAGTGCGATTCTGTTCCCTATACCCCTGTCTGTGCGCAATACCAGCTGCTTCCCAATCTGACAGGGTTTCAGGGTTCCGGTGACACTGGGCCTCAGGGAACCTGAGGAAGACACTCTGGTCTCAGACACCCCATGGCAATGGGTGGACAAAGAGGGGGTGTGCCCAGCCTGCCAGGGTGGGCCCACCAGGCCCGCCTGGGCCCGAGGCTCCTGCCAGGCTCAGATGAAAGCGTGAGGTCATTGGGCCATCCCAGCTTCCTGTCCGATCTCGCTACTGTGACTCAGCCCTGACTTACCCAAACCGCCTCCTCCAGGGGACCCCAGCCATGGCCTGGCCTGGCTGCCCCCACCGCCTCCCACCCTGAGTCACTGCTCACCTCACCGGCCACACACTGCTCAGTGCGCAAGCAGCCTACTCCTCTCCCCAAGCTCCCAGAGTTCCTGCTGCCCAAGGCCCAGGTGCCAGGCTGGGGAGTGGGGGAACTTCTGCTGCTGCCCTCAGACTCCACCTCCAGGGCCTGCTTTTAGGGACTCTCTGGCTCTGACAGGAAAATCTAGAATTGAAGTTGAAAGCTCAGGCTAAGGGTTCAGATTGACCTGGGTTCAAAACCCAGCTCCCTCCTTGCTAAATGGGTGATCTCAGACAGGCTACCTCAGTTTCCCCATCTACAAAAAAGAGGATAATAATAGTAAGCTACATCCCATGAGGATTCTACATGAGATCACATTTGCCAGGATAGCAGCCGGTGAGGCAAGCAGATCTAGATTCAAATGGCTGTGTCCTTACCCAAGCCCCTTTACCTCTCTGGGCCTCAGGCTCCTCATCTGAAAAATGGGAATAATCAGACAAGTGACTTGCTGTGGTGATTAAAGGTGATAATATATGTGAAGGGTTTGTGCAGTGGCTGGCACCTGGAACCAGACATGGGTAAACCCGTAGCTGAGATTAATTCTTAAAGTGCCAGACACTGAAGGAGCCCAGGATGGTTTCAATGACTAGTGGGGAGATGGGGAGTAGATGTTCTGGCTCTTCCTTGGATGAGGGAATAGATCAGGGGAGAGTTCGCTGGGCACTGAAGCTCCAGGGTATACTGTCCACAGGCTGAACTCTGAACTTCCCCAGGTGAGTCCAGAAGGCTCTCTGAAGAGGTCTTCCTGGGCTACAGCTGGCCTTCCACTTTCCAGTCTCTAGGGCACCCACAGAGCCCCTCATTTCATGGAGGACAACGCGGATGCTCAGGCAAGAGCAGGGGCTTGCCTTCAGCCTCCCAGCTGGAAGCAGAACCCAAACCTGTAACCCCATATCTCCCTCTTCCCAGCCTCAGGACAGCCTCACCTCCCAGTTTCAGAAACAGCACTCTAGGGGAATCACAGAGCTCACCTGCCCATGAGGCTCTTTGAAACCCAGCTGGAAATCCAGTTTCCCAAATGCAACAGCATCCAGTGTTTTTCTTGGAACATACGATGGCAAACACTGAGCTGTGCGGCCATCAGCTCACGAAGCATTTGTCTTCATCTTAACCCACTGCGCTCAAAAGGCAGGATCCGGTGAGCCTGGGCTGGGGTCAGTGGAGGAAGAGTGAACCCTGGAAAAAAATTTCTCGCCATTTCCAACTCAGCAGGTATTTATTGAGCATGTGATGGGGACGAAGGGACAGAGGCTGGGGGAGGTCACATGGGTGGAGAAGGACAGTGGAGTAGAAATGGCACTGACCCTGGGGTCAGACAGACCTAGGTTTGAATCCTGACCATTACAGGTCAAGCTAGCCAGCCTCTCAGAGTCTGAAGTCTCGTCTGAAAAAGGATGCATTAACATACCTTGAAGGTTATGCTGCAAGAATTAAGTGAGAACAAGAACATGAATTTGCTCTGTAATTAAGTGTAATCGATAACAATAACCACCGCTGATGGAGCTCTGGCTCATTTAGTCCTTACCACAGCCATGTTACCATGATTATATCCATTTTATAGATGAGGAAACTGAGGCTCGGAGAAGGAGGAAAGGGCACATGTAGTGAGAGGTGGCTATGAATGAGAACTTAGCTCAGTCTGACACCAGAATAAGAGCCCTTTATGATAAGGCCTAGACAGAGGTGGTTATAAATGAGAACCAGGTGAGTGTTCATAGAAGGGTCGTATCTCTTATCTAGATAGAGTTAGAAAGGCTTCCTGGGGGAGGTATCACTTGTGATAGACCTTGAAGGATGGGAAGAATAAACCAAATAAGAATGGAAGATACCTGGGAGGCCCCAGCTTGCACAGAGACATGGAGGCAAGAAAGTCTGTAGTGTATCCAGGGAGTGACAAGCTGGTGAGCTAAAGCCTTGGGCACCTAGATCAGTATTGGTGAGATGTGGAAGGAACAATATTTCAAAGTCAGACCCCATGCAGCCCCGATGCCAGGTTGGGCACTAGGGCTTAGTGAGACTTTACCTTGACACTGGTCTAGGTCCTGGCTGCAGATTTCCAGCTAAAGCCTGGTTTTCATAGGAAAGCAGTTTTGGCCCAAATCTCAACACACTTCTTGTCTGGTATGGCATTGTATGGTGTGCCAAAGCAAATGTGGTTGAGTGAAGCAAGCCGGGATGGCCGCATGCCCAAGGAGGGACTATGTGACCCAGAGCAGTGGAGGGACCATTCATAGGGGATCTGGCCAATAGCGTGCAAACCCCCCTCCTGTCCCACCACCACACACACACATACACACATACACACATACACACATACATTCCACTCCTTCCCAGAAGTGTTTCCACCAAGAGGCCCCCACTTACAGCCCAGGATGAGGAAGGGAGGACAGAGACTGCCCAGCAGAGCCCTCCCATGCCAGGCAACAGGTCAGACCTCTGTTGGCCTTGCCACAAAGCCTCTCAGCGCTGGGAGGTCGGAGTGTTCTTTGATGCCTTTGACAGATTGGCCTCTGGCATTCCGGAAGGTTAAACCAAGGTGTGCCCTTGGTCATGTGGCTAGGGGGAACAGAACCAGACCCAGCCTGGCCAACCCCTGCCCTACACGACTTCAGGCCTGGCTCAGTGCTGAACACTTGTCCACAGGAGGCGAGGAGTGGGGATGGGGTTGGAACTTGAGTCATAGGGCTTTGAAGCTGGCCGCTGGATCCACCAAGCCTCAGAGGTTCCAGGGTGGGATGGCCCCTGACTCACCCCCACACCCCAAGCCAGCCCCAGGCAGCAGCTTCCACTCCTGACCTCCCTCCTGTTTACCAGAGCCCAGCTGTGCCCCTCCTTGGTCATTCATGGCTCAGGATTCCCTGGAGCTGGGTGGGAAGGCCAAGGCCTTTAGGCCAGGAGGTATCCCAGACACATCTCTGCTCCGGATGTCAGCCTGAATTACTCAGAAACCCAGGCTTTGCCTGCCTGCTGGGCACCAAGTTACCCTGATGATGTAGGCACCAGGCACGGATTTTTAGCTGACACTTAGTTCTAGAAAGAAATACAGTGCTCCTGCATGGCCCGGCCTCCTGGTGGCTCACCCCTTCCCAGAGGGAAAAGGCGGCCTCCTGGTGGGGCGCTGGGTGTGCCTTGGAAAACATGGGTCCTAGGCAACAGAGTGGGTGTAACTGAAAAATCACCAGCTGCATGTCTTGGCTGGTGGTAGCGGTGGGATGGAGGTGAAGGTTGGGGTTCCAGCCCCTCTAAGTACAGGGCCCTAGTCCTCAGAGAGAAAAGAGTGCAGGCATTCTGGGTTTCTGGGATCCAGGCCTGGCAGGGCGGCCTCTGGAAGGCTCTTCCTCCCCGCTGGACCTCAGGTTCATCATCTAGGCATAGGCCAAGGGTCCTTCTTTCTCTGGCTGTCTGTCCGGTTTTTTTCTTAAAGATTATCTCAACTCTTCCCCATTAGAGCATTTTGAAGACAGCATCAGTCAGAGACAGGGGCTTAGACCTCCCTCCTCAGAAAGGGTGTCTATGCACAGGAAGGCTTTGGTGAGATAAAGCCACTCGTACTTTCCATTTCTCTCCAGCATTGGACAAGGACCATGTGCCCAGGCCTGTGCTGGGCTCTGTGATGAGGATTCCAGAAAAGACCATGCCTCAGTGAGTTCCTTGTCAGTGGGGAGACACAGATCTCCCCAGGAAATAGCCAAATGTTCTCAGGACAAGTATAATATGCCATTCGAAACTCTTCAAGCTTTGAGCCTCTAATCTCTCCAACCACGTCTGTCATGAAGGAAGATGATGCAAGGGAGGCTGGTGTGTAGATGAATAGATGGAAGGGTAGATGGCAGTTAGGTAATGGGTGGATGCCAGGAAGGAAGGATAGATGGATGGATGTGGACATGGGTAGTTGAACTGGTGGATGGATGGATGGGTGGATGGGTGGATGGATGGATGATGGATGATGGATGATGGATGATGGATGATGGATGATGGATGATGGATGATGGATGGATGGATGGATGGATGGATGAATGATGGATGGGTGGATCATTGGATATTTGTGGTATAGGCTCTTGGCCCCATCGCAGATAAGTATAGGGGGAAAGTTCCAGCCCTGCCTCTTGTTCATTGTGTGACCCTGAGGAAGTCGCTTCCATTTCTGTAAAGTGAGAATCTTATCTGGAAAGACTTCATCTGTAAAGTGAGACTCATGAGCCCAGCATGCCTCCCAGGTCTGGTGTGGACATCCAGTGCAGTAAGAATGGACTGCCCATACCTCCCTGACGGCTGGAGCCAGGCCTCAGCCACCGGCCTGGTAGGCATGGCGACATGCCGTTCTTGCCTTGGGAGTGAGGGCTCCCACAGATGCAGGTGAGAAGCTACCTCTGTTCCTGGGCTCCCACTTCCCAGCCTGTGTAGCGCTCTCTGCCTCCTAAGAGCAGGGAGGGGACCCCTGGAGAATAGTTGCTGCAGGAGGGCTCCCCATGGCTGGAGAGTCAAGAAAGCACGGGGCTCGGGCTAGGCTTTGGAGTTACACAGGTCTGCTTTCTAACCTTGGCTTAGACATTGGGCAAGTCCTGAGCCTGTTTCCTCATTTATGAAATAGGAACTAATTACGGTCCCAGGTATGTTGTGACAGTTAATAAAGGCAGTATATGTCAATCGCTAAGCACAGTGCTTGGAATATATTAACTCCTCAAGAAATGCATGTTTACCCCACACCCCTAAAAGGCTAAGTGGGCAATGGGCCCTTTGCTCTTTGGAGGTAACTCAAAAATTCTGAGTTCAGAGACTTCCATCCTGGAGGCTGAGTCGCTGAGTTGGTTTTCTCATTTCAAAGTCCAGCCTGACTTCCACGGTGCCTTCATGAACAATATCTGCTTTCGGCTGAAATTCCAGCAGTTCCCTGGGCCTCGCTGACCCTGTTCTGATCACCCTTAGATTCATAACAAACAGGGCACATGAATTATTCCTTTAAAAGTACAGTCCATGCGGGAGATAGAAATCTTTCCAAATGGGCTGAGGCGGAGGGAGGAAGACAACTAATAAGGGGCTGTCCTCTGAGGGAAGTAGAGACCAGGGGAGCTGGTCCCTCAGGGCTGAGGCTGCCCTTGCGGAGACCCAGTGTGGGACAATGGTGTGGGTGGTGCCAGGCCCTGCGGGCACAGGGTGAGCTGTGGCTGTTGGCAGGAGGCCCAGACCACCCACCAGAAAGAGGCCCCGGGGCTGAGTGTCCTCAGGCCCTAGTGGGGGCAGCCTTGACCCACAGCCTTGGGGACATAATTTGGGGACAAGTGTTGATGGGAATGTCTGAACTCCCTCATTCCTTAAGTCCCCAACCCAGGCTGGCTTCAGGGCCATACCCTCCTCAGGCCCCCATTCCCCGGGGCTCCAGACATCTTCCCAGCTGCTCGCTCTGCTAAGCCGCCTGCACGGTATGTGCCTGTGACCAAGACACTGTGTCCCTTCCATCGGGGGCTGCAAACAGAACTTCCTGAAACCGGGAGGGGCCAGGTGGCCAGGGGAATGTGACTGGTTATCCAGAGGGGAGAGAGCGGAGGGTCCCAAGCTGGGAGTCACAGTCACAGCACAGTCATCAGGGCTCAGATTTGGGGACTTCTAAACTCGGGTCAGGTTGGTTGGGAAAGTCATAGGCAGTCCATGCTGGGAGTGCCCCTCACAGTCAATGGGAAGACAGGAAAGTTTTCCGGGGAAAGAACGGGACTTGCCCAAGGCCACATAGCATAACAGCACAGCTGGGGCAAAAGTTTGTTGCTCCTGCTGGGCCAGCCTCCTGCTCCAGCCAATGCCTGCCCTGTGGGGCACCATCACCAGGACATGTAATCCTTACTCCTGTGCATCCCCGACCCCACATGGTGTCCATGGCCACTGGACAGCTGCTGATGGACCCACACTTACTCTCAGTGCATGTGTGGTGGAGAGAGCTTTGGGGTGCACAGGCACACGGCCCATCCTGTCCCCGGTCCCTGGTCCTTTTTGGCAGCCCTTCCCAAATGGACCCAGAGTCCCCACTCCACTTGGACCCTGGGGGAGCCTCACTGCTGTGCAGGAAAGGGTGGGGCTGGGTTAGTAGCAGGAGAACCAGTGTGGCCCCATCACTGCCATGACAACGTTGCTCCTTCTCTTAGACCACAGTTATCTCATCCAGACAATGGGCGTGAGGACACAGAGGATTTCCAGCGGGCAGCGTCTAGCACAGCGTCTCACCCAGAAATATGCAGCCCGCCCTCCCCACAAAACTCTCCCCCTTTTTTATCCTCACCTGAGGATGTGTTTATTGACTTTAGAAAGAGAGGAAGGAAGAGAGAAACATCAGTGTGAGAGAGAAACATCAATGTGAGAGAGAAACGTCGATTGGTTGCCTCTCCTTGCCCTGATGGGGGATTGAACCTACAACCTTTTGGTGTATGGGATGGCATTCTAACCAACTGATCCACCTGGCCAGGGAGAATCTCTCCCTCTTGGATTAAGCCGGCACCAAGCAGAAGTAGAACAAATTATTTTGTGTGCAAAACTATTCCCTCCAAATTCTGATGGTGACCTTCAGAAAATCCCTGCCCCTTGACCTGCTGCCTTTACTAGCCCAGGCAGGTAACAGGGCCAGGTTGGGTTGGGGAGTGCAGCAGGGCAGCGGGCTGGGGCAGTTGGTGGGGGGCGGTGCAATGGAGGGGGAAGGCCATGCAGCCAGGCCAGCCATGAGGGGTAGAGGTGAAGGTTCAGGGCCCAGACTAAGAGCCTAGGGGGGTATTTTTTAACTCAGCTTAATTTCTCTTGCCAGTGGGGTAGCGCTAACCCCTGAGACCTGGGGTCGCTCAGGTTCCTTGGGCTGGGCCTCTCCATTTCCCAGGAGCCCTGCATGCCCAGCTCAGCTGGAGCTGAGGGCAGGGAAAAAGGGAAACGAGTCTGGCACAGCTCCCTGTGCTGACCCTGCCAGGCTGGGCAGCCGCCCCTGCCCTGTCGTCATCCTCCTTTCACACCAGAGAGGGATCCTGTCTCCTGCTCTGTTTAATTCTTCTATTATGTTTCCCAGACTCGGAGCCTCTGGTTCCCTATTGTCCCCAGCAGGCACTTTGCATTTGTGTAAAGATTAGACACGTTAGAACCTTCGCTCTCACTCCCAATGCTCTTTCTCTTTTCCTTTCTCAAATCCGAGTTCTTTCTTTCTGGCTACGCTCTGCTTCCTTGTCCTCCCTCTCTCCCTACCTGTCTTTTTATCTGCCTCCTGCCTGTTTTCTTCCCACCCTGACTCCTCCTCCTCACCATGATCTGCATTTGCTTCTTTCTTCTCTTCACGGTTCAGTGGTTTAAAATCTCTATCCACCTCCTACCCCCACCCCAATCCTGCTTGATTCTCTATTTATATTCTCTCGGAGGCTAATAGAAATGACTGCGAGTATTGCTCACCTCATTCCAGAAATACTCTTCTAAATTCTTCGAGAGGCACCTCGCGGGGGAAGGCAGTGAGCACCACCTGGGGAGTCACTGGTTTGCCCGAGAGACAGAGATCTGAGTCCCAAAGCCAGCTCTGCACCTACCCAGGTGTGACCTGAGCCAGGCTCCGCTGCCTCCTGGGCAGTAGTGCAGCTGGTAGCCAGATGAGAGCAGCTGCCTCCTGGGTTGTGATGAGAGGAAATGAGAGTGTTCTGAGCACACAGTAGGTGCCCAGGAATATTTGTTCCTGCTTTCCCTGCAGCCTGGCCCAGTCTGGGGGAAGCCTGGCCCAGCCAGGGCAATAAAGATAAGGATGAAAGGTCTCTCCCTACTTCCTACCAGAATCTCCCTCTGCTCTACTAGGATCGCTCACGCGCGCACACATACACACACACACACACACACACACACACACACACGCACACATGCATGCTCTGAACACACTCCATGAAAAAGCAAGATTGCCTGTTTCTTTGTGGTCATCTATGTCCCCCTTCATAAATGTCTAATGACAAAATTGCTGCTGAACACAGGAACTGAACATTGGGCAGCCTGGGTCCCTGCAGACCCAATTTCCCCAGCTCAAAGCCAGGCATTCACTCACTCATTCCCCCCTCCTTCAGCGTGCACTCACTCGGAGGGCTCCTACTGTGTGCCAGGCTCCAGGCCCTGCCTTCTCTGGAGTTTTGGACCTAAAGATCGCTGGGGAGATAAGCACAATCTCATGAGTCAGGCTCCAGAGCCTGGGCTCCGGGATTTCCCAGAAATGAAGAGCCTTTCCTGCTGTGCCTGGAGACAGGGTCCCTGGGAAGATGCTGGAAGAGGTGGACTGGGCAGGAATAGAGGGCAACTGCCAGGTCCACAAACTGTGTGGCTCAACAGGAGTGCACCTGCTCTGGTCTCCAGTACCGCCCAGCGTGGGAGCCAGCAGAGGGGCAGCAGCAGAATGCTAGCCCACAGGGAGCACCCCCACCACCTGGCCTTTTTTGCAGAAAGTAGCCACTGAGGGAGGAGACCTTTTGAGGGGCACTTTGTGTGGGCCCCCAGGGCATCTTTCTGGAAAGGACTCTGAAGCCCCCTCTTAGTCTCCATGGAGCCCATGAGCCAACACATTGAGATCCCCCATTTTAGCTTTGTTTTGCAAACAAGGAAACTGAGGTGCAGGATGGGTATCCTTAGCCAAGGCTGCACAGCTGACAAGGTTCTGAGAGGGACCAAGATTCCTGTCCCAGGCCCTAGGGTGGAAGGAGGGGAGAGGGGTACTTCCTGGGTGAGGAGCAATGAGGCAGCTCCAGGCTGGTCAGAGGTCAGAGGTCAGGGGTAGGCTGTGTCCTTTACTGAGGGAAGCAGGCCCAGAGAGGGCTCTGATTTGCCCAAGGCCACACAGCCATAAGCAGGCCTCTCACCTCCTGCACCATAGAAGGGGCACCCCTAGTTTGGCTGGCAGCAGGCAGGCAGGACAGCAGGGTCTCTCTGAGAAGAGGGAGGGTTTTTCTCATGCTCCCCTTTCAAACTCTTAGCTCTGGGCAAGACCTGGGGAGCAGCCACGGGAGAGTGGGGGAGGGGCTCTGGGGCACTTTGGGGGTTGATTTGAGGAAGTCCTAGGGACTGGGAGGAGTCCCTGGGGGTTGCAGGGGAGCCTCATACTCCCGGAGTTGCTCTGAGCTCAGAGGGAGGAGCTGGGCCTTCCCTCCCGCCTCCGCCCTCCCCTGTTCCCCCCACCGTGAAGGTTGGGCAGGGCCTGACGCCCCAGGAGGAGGCGTTGTCCCTGGCTCTGGGCCCTCCACCCGCTGGTGCAGTGGCAGGGCTGGACGGCAGGGGCGGGGAAGTGCCTGGTGGTTATAAGCAGCCAGGGCACGGAGGCAATGAGCTATCGGCTTGGCTCAGCTTGGCAGCAGGACGCAGGCAACAGGCGCACTCCCTGCTCCCTGCTCCCTGCTCCAGTCCAGCCCTGCACTCCGCCGCGATGGTTGCCATGCCCACTGCCTGGTGCTCGGTTGCTCTGGCCCTGCTCGTGGCCCTGCATGAAGGTGAGCCATCCGGCCTCGCCTGCTGCAGCAGCCCCGGGTCTGTTCAGCAGTGTCTCCCCTGGGGACTGTGGTGCCCCACAAGCCAGCTGGGGCACACAGGGCGGGAGCCCAGCGCAGTGGCACGGCCGGGGCTCTGCCAGTACAGAGGTGCTGCGGCACAGGGCGGGCACAGGGCGGCCACTGGCCCTTCCCACCCGGCTGCTGAGGCTTCCCCGGCTGGTCCGGAGATCCTGAGCAGTGAGAGTGCCAACTTCCTCGATTATGCAAGAGGAGGAGCCTGGCAGGTCCCCCTATTCCAGCTGTGCCAGGCGTCCTGACCCACCTCTCCACCTCTCTCTCCCTCCTGTGTGTGCAGGCAAGGGCCAGGCCGCTGCCACCCAAGAGCAGCCAGGGCCCCCGCGCCATGCCCGAGGCTCCCACCTGCGGCCTCGGCGTTGCTCCTGCAGCTCCTGGCTCGACAAGGAGTGCGTCTACTTCTGCCACCTGGACATCATCTGGGTGAACACTCCCGGGTGAGCTACCATGGGGATCCAGGCGGGCTGCTAGGCGTGGGGGGAGGGGACCACTGGCACACTGGGAAACCTTGGGCACGATACGGCTCTTCCTGGGCCTCCAGATGGGAGCACTGGGCCCATATCGATCACTAGCGGTTGTTGTTTCACTCCCACGGGGAGGCTGCCTGAGCAATACAGAGGGATGTCTCAGGAGAATTCTCATGACATCCAACAAGAAAGTGCTGGCTTCATTTTCCAGATCAGGGTACTGAGGCTCAGAGAGGTGAGGTGCCTTTTGCACGATCACACAAGAAGGAGACAGGGTAGGTGGCAGCTCCATCCTAGGTCCGGTGGACGCCAGAGCTCACACCCACTCGGCCATGCTGCCTCAGCATGATCTTCCAAGAATAATACAATTATGACAGCGCCCATGTCTGGACTGTGCCGGGCCCTATGCCAAGCAAGGCTCCTGCATGATCATCTCATGAACCGCCCCCCCACCCCGCAATCCTTCCCTGAGGCAGGTACTGCTGTTGTCCCCAAATGACAGATGAAAAACATGCCCTTTGTCACCTGGTGGAGCCAGGGTGGGGGCCTGTGCTGTCTGCTCTGTCTGCACCCGCACTGCCTCCGGGCCACTGCATACTTCAAGTTGAAGTTTCTGTGTGCATTTGTGTTTTTTCCCTTCCCCAAATTGCAAAAGACAAGAGAAGCCCGGCACGTAAGCGTGTGGAGCTAATCCACATCCAAACACTCGCTCAGGGTGGGAACCCTGCCAGTCCCTGCCTGCCGGGTCTACCTGGAGTCATTACAACTTCAGACACCAGCTAAAATTAGCTCTGGCACCCGAAGGTGCTGGTCCAACCGGCCACAGGCCCCTGCCCTGCCCTCGACCCACCTTGGCTAGACTCTGATCTGAAATCAACCCCATCTGATCGCACACACATGTGCACGCACATATACACACACGCACACACACTTCCACCATTTTTAAGTCAAAACTCTAAGACATACACTTTACTTCTCTAGGCAAGTGGGGACCAGCTGGGGGCAGCTTAGCTATGAGCCAGCATGTTTACTTATGAGATGGTATTTCCTCCCCTCCTCTGGGGGCAAGCTGTGGGCCTCTTTGAGAATAAGGGACAGCCTGGTTCTTTCAGCTCACGTTCCTGTCTGGGCGGGGGGCCTGGGAGGACACCTGCGGGGGAGGCAGAGTCCCAGAGAAGGGAAGGGTGTTGGGTCTTGGGTCTTGTCAGGGCTACCTGGCACCTGGGTAGGAGCCTGTGGTGGGACTTCTTGAGATCAGGGGCTGGTCACCTTTTGCTGCCACACTGGCCATCCCAGAGTACAGGGAAAAGACGGTCCCTGCTTGTCAATGGTAGTGATTTATCTAATCCTCCCTCTCTTCCTCTCCCTCCCTCTCTCCCTTTTCCCCTCTACATCACTACCTTACTGGCTGCCTGCCCACAGACAGACAGTTCCTTATGGCCTGGGAAACCCGCCAAAACGCCGGCGCCGCTCTCTGCCAGGGCGCTGTGAATGCTCCAGTGCCAGAGACCCTGCCTGTGCCACCTTCTGCCATCGAAGGCCCTGGTAAGTGGGCACCCAGCTGCAGGGGTCAGGGGCAGCTACCAGCCCAGACCTGCCCTGGACAGCAAGGTGTCTGGGAGACCAGCCAAAGAGCAGAGGAGCAAATGG
Organism: Myotis lucifugus; assembly: GCF_000147115.1. Taxonomy (NCBI): domain Eukaryota; kingdom Metazoa; phylum Chordata; class Mammalia; order Chiroptera; family Vespertilionidae; genus Myotis; species Myotis lucifugus. The sequence continues at coordinate 1,933,435 of NW_005871085.1, forward strand.
GGGAGGGGGAGCAGAGTCCTAGGGACCCATAGGCTGCCCTGGGCCCACGGCAGTGTCCCTTCCCACAGGGAACCAGTCACCCCTGAGTCCCTCCCACTGCCCATCTCTGGGGGCTTCGAGAGCGCCATGTTCACTCCTGGGCAGGGGGATTCTCCCAGGTGACAGCTGAGGCACCCCAGGCCTCAAAGGCCTGTCCTGTCAGCCCACACAGCTGGTCAGAGGGAGCGCTGGGCTTCGGCCTCGGTCTGTGTGACGAGTCCACAGGGCTCTGGAGTCAGACCTGAGGCTCAGGGGACTTTGGAGCTTTCTCAGTGGAGGAGTAACATCTGGAATTGGGAGGCCATGGCACCATTTCAGGGTCATCACTGAGTTGCTGGGGGGCTTTGCAAATCCCTTAACTCTTTGGGCCTCCGTTTTCCCACCTGTAAAGGGGTGGGAAACTTCGTTCTTTCCCACTCCACGTAGAGCATTTGGGGAAAGCAGAAATTGGCCTGGCAATCCCAGCCTCCATGCCCATGATGGTGTATGAGAAAACCCCTCCTCTGAGACTCAAGCTGTCGCTCTGCCCCTGCCTTCGTTTCTCCTGAGAAGGGCCACACTCAGCTGCAGGTGGCCAGATTCTGAGAAGGCCAGCCCCCCAGCGGCCTCTTTCTGAAGCTAGGAACACAGTCCCCGTAGCTCAGTTTGCCCCACCCCGCCTGGAAAGGGAGGGTGCCAGGTGCACAGGGTGGAAATGGATCTGTTCCTGAGGGCAGGTGGGGATAGGGTGGGGCTGGGCTGGGCCTGCGGCCAGGTGGCCTTGGGGCCTGGACAGCCCCTCACTTGGGCTTTAACGCTGTTCATTCAGGCCTGAAACCGTGGCAAACCCAGGCGTCGGTTCCCCTTCAGACGTGTCCCAGGCTGGCAAGACACGGACCACAGCAGGAAAGCTCCTCCAGCGGCTGAGGTAAGGGCCACTGCGCTGATCCAGTGCCTCCTGTATGCCTGGCACGTGTCCTCACAGTTCTCTTATTCTCTATAAAAGGCAGGACTGCGTCCTCATTGGGCAGTTAAGAGATCTGAGGCTCAGAGAGGTGAAGGTACTTTCCTAAGGTCACACAGCAGTCTGACTCCAGAGCCCGTGCTTTTCACTGCTATGCCTGGAAGTTGACTTTTTAGAGCCTGAAGGTTCTTGACTCTGGAAGGACCACAGGTGTTCATTCAGGCTGTGTCTTAATTGAGCATCTCCATATCCTGGGGTCCAGAGGGGCCAACCACCAGCCTGCTCCTTCCCCCATCCCAGACTGGATCCCATCTGTGGTGGCCTCAGCCTGGCTCAGCTCCAGAGTTTGCTCACAGGAGGTGCCCATGAATGTTTGTCCAACCAAACTGACTTGAGAACAAAGCCCCCTATTGTCCATGCAGCCAGAGTGGCTAGGGGGCAGCTTCTGAGCCAGGACTGCCGGATTTGAACCCATGCTCTGCCACAAACAAGCTTTGTGACCTTGGGTTTGTCACTTCTCTGTGCTTTAAGTTCCTATTTTGAAACGGGGACAACAATGCTACCCATCTCATGGGGTTGAGGTCAGATGATTTGACATAAGGAAGCACCTGCCCCCAGTGGGAGCCCTGGCGGTGTTAGCCATTCTACCTGTAAAGGTGGCTCCTCGGGGCTAGCCAGTGCTGGGCCCAGCGTGGCTCCAGGTTCTGGTCTTTGTGGGGAGACAGAAACATAGGAGAAAAGGCCAGGTGGTGAGATGGACAGGACCCAGCATATACTTAGGAACTGTCTTAGGATGAAAAAACCAAGATAATTCTTGGCAAGGGCATGGCCCTTCAAAGTGGGCAGAGAGCTTGCTTAGCCAACCAGTATCCTCCTTACAACCGTTGGGGCTGTTTCTATCTTATAGACCCAGAAAGGGGCTCAGAGAGGCTGAGACACTTGCCCATGTTCCCACAGCTGGAACGGAAGCCAGCCTCCTAGCTTCCAGGCTCAAATGCTTTGAGCCAGGACGAGGCCACCTGAATGACACAAGTCCATACAAGGGTCTCAGTCAGGTTCAAAGGGCGGCTAGGACCCATCTTTGTCTGGAACTTGGAAATGGGAACTGTAGTGGGTGGAGTTTGGGTGAGCAGCCGGGAGGGAAGGTGTGGAAGTAGGAAGGCAGGTCTTGGGAAAGAAACGCTGGGCTCTTCTTGGCTGTCCGGTCATTCCAGCAGCGTTTGATATTGAACATCAGCTTTGTCCAAGCCCCTGAGGGCAAAGAAGCTTGTAGGCCTTGTGTTCAGGGTCAGTGGCCACCTTCTGACCCAGGGCAGCCACGATGAAGGGGTGCAGTCCCTCCTGCTGCTGCCTCTCACAGGGACCTCTTGGGCGGTCCGTATCTCCTGCGATGCTAACGTGACCCTTCTCATTCCAGGGACATTTCTTCTGCCAAGATCCGCTTTGCTCAGCAACAGCAGGAGGCCAGGAGGGAGACCAGGCCTACACACTCCAGGCGGCAGAAGAGATAGTGCTGGGAGCTGGAGACTCTGGGAAGGAAGCCTGTGTGGAGAGGGGAGGAGAAGGGCAGCCCAGGGCAGGAGACTCCACCTGCTTCCTGGACCAGGAAGCCCACCTGCTGGACTGGCACAAGCTGTGGCCTCCTCGCCCTAGTGAGGGAGCCCCCTCAAGGCAGCTCCGAGCCCTCACACTGCCCAGCAAAGCCTTCAGCTCCCAGGCTGCAGCGCAGCCTCCCCCTCGGGCTCTGGTCCCACATCCCTGCTGAAAAGAACTGACCTGGAGGCCATGTCCTGAGAGGTGTCCTGTCTGCTGGCTACACACCAGGAGCGACGCACGGTGATGGACGCTCACACCTACGCCAGCCCAGTGGCTGGTGTCCTCCCCTCCACCCCCGCCTTCATCTGTCCCCTCCAGCTCTCCCTCCCAGGGTCCTGTACCCTCAGACCCTCGGGACACTCCTGGTGAGAAGGGCCTGTTCTGCTTCACCTGTCTGTATATAACTTATTTGCTCTAAGAACTTGGAGAATTCCAATTATTTATTGTAATGTATTTTTTTTAGACTTTCAATTATTTGCCTATAAACTTGTGTTTGTAATAAAAAGTAAAATGTACTGGTCTTTCTTTTTTAAAAATATTTTTTATTTATTTCAGAGAGAAAGGGAGAGGGAGAGAGAAATAGAAACGTCAATGATGAGAGAGAATCAATGATTGGCTGCTTCCTGCACGTCCCCTGCTGGGGATCGAGCCCAAAACACAGGCGTGTGCCTTGACTGGGAATCGAACGGTGACCTCCTGGTTCATAGGTCGATGCTCAGCCACTGAGCCACTAGGCCAGGCTGTACTCTAGCATTTCATCTTGGCTGAGGCAGGGGTGGGAGGCACCTCTTGGGAAGGGGCTGCTTGGAAGTTAGGGGGACACAGGAAGGGGGAAGAGGTGACCAGAGCCCTGGGTTTCACTCCTCGTGCCCTTGCTGGGCATCTTTGGCTGTTAACCCACCCTCTCTGGGCTTTTGCCTATCACGTGCCTGGACAGCCATTTGTAGCCTTGACATCCAGGATTCCAGGACCTTCGTTCCCCTCAGACCAGTAACCACTAGCCAGCTTTTCCCAAGAGCAGGCTTGGAAGGAGCCAAGGCTCACTTCTGCCCCAGCCACCTGTGCCGCCAGGGTCTGCTGGGAGGCCCAGGGCACATCTCTCCAGGGAGGGCTGCGTGATGGATTCCAAGGCTGCGTGCATCCTTGTGGGCAGTGACCGGTGCTGTGGGAGAGCCACCGCCTGGCCCTGGCCTCACCTCTCATCTTGGGCCTTTGAGTGGAGTCCTAGTAGAGGTGGCTCAACACCGCTCTGGCTGAAGGAGCCCAGAGCTCTAGGACAGGGCTGGCCAATCCCACCAAGGCCAGAGAAGCAGCCCACCTGAGTCCCAGGGACAGCCAGCAACGAGGGCCGCCCTGCTCGCAGCTGCCTAGACCCACAGCCTCCATCTCTGCCAAATCCCCTTGTGGGCAGGCTGTCCCTTTCCTCCGGGCTGGCCTGTGCTAGAAGTGGCACCTGGGGACCTGGGCCAACAACTGAAAAAGAATTATCTAGACACTGTTAATCCTGCCTGTACATGAAGCCACCCCCCACCCCCTCCTGGGAGAATAACGTGTTGACACATACTGGACTCCTACTGCATACTGGCACTTCACCCAGAGTAACTTGTTTCATCCTCACAACAGCCGTATGACATCGGTACTTTATGATCCCACTTTATAGATGAGGAAACTGATGCACAGAGAAGGCAACTGACTTGCCTAAGGTCACACAGCAAGTAAGTGGTAGCATCAGGATTTGAACTGAGTCTATCATACATATGCATGTATGTATTTAATAAATATTTATTGATTGAATTCATGGATCGCCACTGCCTATGACCTTGAACAAGTCTCTTTCTGAGCCTCAGTTTTATTTTGTTTTTAAGTCTATAAAATGGCAAACAATAGTCCCTACCTTGCGGGGTTGGTATGAACACTAAACAGTTAAATTCCAGTGCTGGGCTCACAGCAGGCCTGCTAAGGGGCACAGAAAGACCTGAGGGGAGAGAGCCTGGGGCTGGCTGGGGGCAAGAGGAGTGGTCAGAGAAAGACTCCTGGACAAAGGCTACTCCCATAGCCTCAAAAGATGAGTAAGGCCCGGCTGGCGTGGCTCAGTGGTTGAGCGTCAACCTATGAACCAGGAGGTCACGGTTTGATTCCCATCATAGATGTTTCTATCTCTCTCTCCCTCTCCCTTCCTCTCTGAAATCAATAAAAATATTTTTTAAAGATAAGACTCAAGTAAACAGCAAGGACATCGAGAAAGAACTCCAGACAGAGGGAACAGGAAGGGTGAAGGTGTGGCAGGGGATGACAAAGGAGGTTCGCACAGAGGACCCCATGTGGCTGGAGCATGGTCGGGGGGACAGCAGGAGTGAAGCCGGAGAGACCCTGAGGACTTTCTCTTGTGGGCCATGGGAAGCCACCAAAGGTCTGTGAGCTCAGAGCTGGTCAGAGAGGGGCTTTGGCAATATGCCACCAAAGGGTTGCGCAGGGCAGGAGTGAATGCGGAGACAGGAGGCAGCCCTAAGGGGTCCATGGTGCATCCTGGGTGGTGAGGGTTGGTGTAATGGGGCCCAGCCCAGTCACTTCCTACCACAGCCCAAGGCCAAGGAACACCTCTCAAATCTCAGGGGAGCCTGATGCCAGGGGAACTTCACTCCCTGGCAGCCCAGCAGCCCAATCAAAATCACCCTGCCCCCATCGGGAGCCCAACATAACAGCCAACAGCCAGGCGGCCTCTGAGTGGGACAAGCCCAGGTGGCAGGTGCGATGAAGCCTGCCAGAGGGATGACAAGTCTGCTGAGGTGTGGCGAGCCCAGGAAGCAGCATTTATGCCCTTGGCAAGGCGCCAGTGGCCGCCGGCCAGGAGTTCATAGATCAGTGGCCACATGATTAAATTACAGAGATGATTAAAGGGAGGAGAGGAGGCCAGGGAGCAGGTAAAGGCCAGGTGATACCGCAGTGCCCTGGCCATGGGGCCTCAGGGGCCCCGCAAAGTAGGTGGTCCCGCTCTGGCCTCCCTTGGTCCTACCTCTCTCCACAGGGCGAGGAGTTTGCAGGGCCGAGGGGTCGCATGCACCCCAAGTCTGTGCCTGCTTCTAGACCACATCCCAGGTTGCTGGGCCCTGGACGTGTGTGGGGCGGTGCGGGGAGCTTGGAAGCAGCAGAGGGAAATTTGTGAGAAGCAGCTGCCAAGTGGAATGGAAGCCTGGGAGGAAAAGTGTCAACATTTCAGGAAGTTTGTCTGGATTTTGTGGGATAAGTCTCCCCTTTTCCTGCTTTCTTCTGCCTTTCCCATCCATATACGTTTCACGGGTTTTATCAAGGCTTTTGAGTCAAATTGGTGTCCCTTTTGGTGGAGACACCAGGCAAAGATAGGCCAGAGGGATACAGAATGAGCTAGATTTATTGGGGTCATGTGACAGATGGAAGCTGAGGCTGAGGCGAGTTGGGTCCATATCCAGGGCTCCCAGGCCTGATACATATCCCAGCTGCAGACTGGGCCCGTCCCTCCCTGGCTGCCTCTGCCCCCACCCCTCACTCTGGAGAGAGCCCCAAGAAATTAGTCTCTCTCTCTCTCTCTCAGTTTCTCTCTCTTTCATAAAAGTCATTTGCCTATCAGGGCAATGAATCATTGGAATGTGGCCATCCATCCATTCAACAATTATGAATGATCACCTCTCTGGAGTGTCTTGTGAGCAAAACAGACACAGCCCCTGCCCTCGCAGGTCGCAGGTCGAGAGGAGAGCCCTTCAGGAAAACACTGTTAAATTTACTACTAAGATTAAAGTAACAGCTAACAGTTATGGAGCGCTCACTAAATGCTCTCTGCATATAAATTCCTCAGTTCCTCACAGCAACCTTATGCAACAGGTGCTAGCATTATTATTCCCGTTTTAAAGAAGGGCTAACAAGAGGTTAACTTGCTCCGAGTCCCACAGCTAGGAGGTGCCTGAGGTGGAGTTAAACCTCAGACTCACTTGTTAGCTGCTCCGTCTCCCTGATAAAGCACATCCACCCTGTGATAGAGCTCCTGGGGTGAGGGTGGAGGGGGCAGGCTGGCTTCCTGGAGGAGGTGGCATCCAGGCCAAGCTCGAGGGCGCCAGTCATGTGAAGGAGAGGGTGAAGGAGAGTGTTCCAGGCAGAGGGAACTGCAGGGTGAAGGCTCTGTGGGGAAGGGAGCTTTTCTCTTTCCCAGGGAGCAAAAGAAGGGCAGGGAGAAGGCGGGAGAGGGGCCGGTGGGGATGGGCAGTGCCCTCCTGAGCACCAGGTCAAGCCTGAGCATTGGAGTGGGGAAGGGTCTGCAGGCAGAGAGATCCAGGGCATCTGTCACCCCAGGACAGCTTCAGACAACATCTGAGGGGGCGGGAATTACCAAGTGCCCTCCACCACTGCTCCATGTCTTTGGATCAAACCACTCTTGCTGCCCTCAGGCTGCCAGGTGAGACAGACAACGGGAAATAAAGGGACAGGAGATGGAGTATGTTATGGGCTGCCCTTCCAGTTGGTAGGGGTTGGAGGGGAGGGAGGGCTAGGAATGAATAGGGTTTGACACGCTGGGATGTGGGAAAAGGGCATCATAGCTGGGGAAAGGGTGTGACCTATGTCTGGCCAGAGCATGGAGGAACTGGAGAGAAGCAGCCAGCCTAATGGGCAGGGTCGAGGCTAGGAAGTGCATCTGATGCCTGGAATTTGAACTTGAGTAATGGGGAGCCAGTGAGGGTGGCTTGCAGGGGAGAGCCAGGACAGGAGCTGGCCTCGGGCTGCTGGCTTGTGGCTGTGCCCTCCACAGCCAGCCAGCGCTTCCAACTCAGGAGGGCCCCCCCAGCCCTCTCCTGGGAGAGCAGAGTGTGGGCCTCACCTCGCCTGCCAGGGACCTGAGCCAAGAGCCCTCAGCAGCTCGGAAGGGGGCCGTGTGCAGGCCCGCCAGGAGCCCTGGAAGAGGAATGTGGCCTAATTAATTCTCTGAAGCTCAAGGGCCTCGCCTTGTGGGAGCAGCTGCCAGGACAGGCCTGCCAGGATGCCATCGGCCCGGCCTGTCGATCACTCGGAGCTGAAGAGAGTGAGGGGCCAGCAGGCGGGAGCTGGGAACCAGGCTCAGGGGCCAGCCCCTCGCCTCCAGGCATGCACGTGTCCCCACCCCTCACAGCTGATGACACAATAATAGGAACAGTGATAGCCAACAGGCCCGAGGGCTCACAGAGGGCCAGGCTCAGGGCTAAAAGCATGTTGTATTCACTCTCATCTCATGGTTACAAGGACCACCGAGGTGGCTACTGTTAGCAGCTCCATTTTGCTGATGAGGAAGCTGAGGCTGAGGGAGGTGACCCTCCCTGCCCAGGAACATGCAATCAGAAAGCACAGGCAGGGAAGCGGCATCTGGACCCGGGCGGTGTCATAACTACCCTGCTGGACTGGCTCGGCGGAGGACATTGAGGTCCCAGGAAGGTGGGATGCCTTTCCCAAGAGGGGTAGACTAAAAAGGGGGCTCAGGATCCCAAATGGAGTAAGGACCTGCAGGGGGAAGGCCACACCCCTGGGCTGGGCTTGAATTGCCTCTTCCCAAGGTTTCCCCTGGGGCTCCTTCTCCGCTAGCCCTCGGATCACCCGCAGGGACTAGTGGCTCACTCACTACTCCAGGCAGGTGGGGCTGGAGGAAGTGATTCTGCTCCCGGGGGTCTCCCCCCATTTGGTCCCAGAGGCCTGGTAACAGCACCGCCAGCTGGCAGCACACTCCAGAGACTCCTCCAGGCCCTATTCCCCTCCACAGGTGGACACGGAGGACAAGGGAGGCTCGGGGTGGTGCAGGGACCGACTGGACCTGGGTCCTACAGATAGGAAGTGGCGGAGCCACACGGGGACCCAGACTGGCCAGAAGCCAACACTCCGCCCTTCCCTGACAGCAGCCTAGGGCTGTGTCACCTTCCGGCTCTGGGCCTCAGATTCCACATCCGCCATGGGGGGTGAGAGGACCAACAGAGTTCATTAATGAGAACCCACACTGGTGGCACTTCATGTGTCAGGCACCATCCTAAGTATTTTACTTAATTTTTAAGTTTTCCAAGACAAGATTTTATTCATGGCTACATAACATATCATCATAAGGCTGTACCATAATGCATTTGAGGTAGCAAGCCTATATTTTTTAAGTGTGTTCAATTTCCAACCAATAAAATAACGCTGTGTGCTGCACTTATACATAATTTTTATATTCATCCCTAATTCCTTTTGCTACATTTTTTTATAGAGACATAATTCACACACCATAAAATTCACTCTTTTAAAGTGTACAACTTAGTGGTTTTTAGTATATTCACAAAGTTATGCAACCATCACCGCTCTCTAATCCCAGAACATTTTCCTCACCCCCAAAAGAACTACTGCACCGTTAGCAGTCACTCCCCATACCCCCAGCCACTGGAAATCACTAACCTACTTTCTGTCTCTAGGGATTGGCCTCACCTGGACATTTCCCGTAAATGGAATCATACACTGTGTGGCCTTTCTTTCATTTCGCATAAGGCTCTCAAGGTTCATCCACGTTGCAGCATGTCAGTACTTCATTCCTTTCCATGAGTGAGGTCTATTCCATGGTAGGGAGACCACCTTTGGTTATCGGTTTATCCACTGACGGGCATTTGCATTGTTTCCACTTTTGGCCTAAGCACTTTATTTCAGTCCTTGATGACTCTACATGAAGATGCTTTTACATCGTCATAAAGACAAAGAGACTGAGGTCCAGAGAAGTTACATAACCTTTCCCGGGTCACTTAGCTAGTGAGTGACAGTGGGGGGCTTGGTCCCAGGAGTCTAGCTCCGGAGATGATGGCTTTAGCCATCAGGCCATACTGCCTCCTTGGTCAGAGTAAGATAGTGTAGGTCAGCACCCACAGAGGTGGCATCAATTGGCCACTTAGCAAACGGTGGCATTTCTCAGCAGGGTTTCTGAAGGTGGCAGAGCCAGGGTCGACCAGGCAATACCCCAAGCTAAGACAGGGGTGTCAGGACACTCAGTGATAAAGAATTGCTATCTCAGCACACAGATGATTCTCCCCAAAATAGGGACATCACTTCACACCTGGGTGGGCCTATTCCCTCTGCCGAGCATCAGTGGCCTACAACCCAGAGCCCAGTTCTCCACCACCCCCACCTAGTAAGCACTGGTTCCTCTCCTGGCCCCAATGTCCTACCACTGGGAGGCAGAGGAAGGATCCTTGGGTGGGGTCAAGGTCAGAGCTATAGCTGCAGTCAAGGCCACTTGTGACCTTGGGTGGGTCTCTGCCTCCTCAGGGCCTCCATCTAATGAGACGAGAATCTTAATGCTTTTTTAAGACTTTAAAGAGGACTCTTAATGATTTGTTAAGAAATCTTTTTTTTAACTACAAAGTAAGATAATAAACACACAAAAGCTATGGCTCAAAACAAACAAAAAATCCTATCTAATAAAGACAGAATATGCAAATTGACCATCACTTCGTGACAAAGATGGCAGCGCCCACAACCAATAAGGAGGGAATATGCAAATTGACGTGACAAAGCGAAGGCAGGAGGCAGGCAGCGGCCAGAGCGAAGGCCCGGGTCCAGAGGGAAGCCGGTGCTGGTAGCCAGGGGAAGGAAGGCCTATTCTTGCGCGAATCTTCGTGCATCAGGCCTCTAGTGAAAATATAAGGAGTATCTAGAATAAAAATTAAGTCATCTTCCTGCCTTCCACTCCAAGGTACTATAAGAGTGGGTTATGTTGCCCTTTTCTATAAATTCAGATATATGTTTCATATCTAATTTTTAAAAGGTGTTTAAAATAACAAATGGAGACATAGGCCTCCCTACTCTGCAACTTGCTTTCCTCACTTCATAGACATCTTCCCAGACCAGTCCACATGGATCCATCCCAGTCTGCGTTCACCAGCTCCGGGGTGGTCCTTGGCTGACGCCTTTAGTATGTCCTCCTTCTATTGCTTTCATAAAGACGCATCAGTGAACACCTTGTTTATACGTCTTTGTCCACAAAGAACAGATTTTTAGATGTGAAATTGCTGATCACAGGACATGCAGGTTTCCAATAGTCTGCCGAGAATGAGGTCCCAGTTTGCACTCTGAGTGCCCTTTGCTCCCCTCCCCTCCAGCACTGGCTGCTCTGATGGAGAACCCACTTCTTCATATGGAATCTGATGTGCAAAAGAGACAGGCCTGATGCCACTGGGTTGATGAGGGTGAGGGGCCTAGAGGCTCCGGTTCCCCCTCCCCAGCTGGCACACAGGATGCCTCCAGGGTCCTCCAGTGCTGGCATTAGCCTCTCAGTTGGCACCCCCAGGGAATTTGAGGATGGAGGGGCTGGCCAGCCTCATCCTCAGCTGACCCCACCCTCCCCGAATAAAGCTGCCTTTGAGTAGGGCCTTCAGGGGACAGCACCACCATTGGAAAGCATGTGGGATGGGAGACTTTCAGCACTTGAACCTGCACATATTTAAGAGGAGGAGCCTGGAGCATCCTAGGTCCCTCACAGCCTGTGATCCAAACTGGCCTTTTGGACCTTGCCTCTGCTCAGGCTTTGCTGTGTAGGTCCAGGCAGGCTGCTGTCCCTTCGGGGCTCCAGGTTTCCAGCTTCAAGACTGGGGAGACCCTTCCCAGGGAGCAGGTACAGAATCTGCTCCACTTGCCATGCGTATTAAGGTGGAAGGAGGGCTCCTCCTGGGAGCTGGCAGTCTGGGGGCAGGGGAGGAGCAGGGAGGGTAGAAAAGGGGAGCAAGCCCATGTTCCCAGGGCCAGACATCTGAGGCTTCCGCCCTGTGATGCTGATGCCCAGTGGTGAGTTTAGTACACCGAGTCCCACCTGGCTAATAGGAGACCATGCATGAGTGCATGCACACAAGGTACACCTATGAATATAATGTGTTCTCTCTGCAACAGGGGAGCCTTCTGCATGTCTGCAGGCATTCATGTTTGTATCTCATGTGACAGGTTTTCATGCACAATTCACACATGTGCATATTCTTGTGCATGTCAATATGTACAAGCAGGTGTGCTTGTGAGTGCCACTGAGTGTGTAAATCTTTGTCTGGTTGTGGCTGCATAGGTGTGTGTGCGGGCATGTGCCTACATGTGTGTTCATGTGTGAGGATGCATGTGTTCCTGAAGACTGTGCATACAAGTCCTCTAAGGGTGTGCGGGTACACAAGTGACATGAGCATACATGCAGGTGTGTGTATTTGTGTCTGAGTATGTGTAAGAACACGTGCATAACTTATAGAAGTGTAGATTGAGTGTGTGCATTGGTGTGCACACACATGTGTGGATCTAGAGGTGCTTCCATGTGTGGGGGGGGAGCTATGTATGGAGATATAGTCCTGTGGCTCTGCAGATGTGAATACACACAATGTGCAGTTGCACCCCTGATGTGCCACCCCGAGGTCTTCAAACACTGACATTCCCTCCGGGCGCTCCCCCACCTTGCCTGGACCTCACACTGAGGAACAAACAGGGACGTTGTCACTGTACCACCTCTGAACGTCTTGCTTTAGTTACAGGCAGAATAATCACTTTAGTGATTAATGTCATTACAAACCTTACTGATTTTAAGAACAAACGTCTCATAGATGCAGTATTCATATGGAATTTGAACAGAAAGCACAAAGTGGAGGATTTCCCACCCCTAAGTGCCGGGGGCTGTCCAGGGTCAGGGATAGCAGTGCTGGCTGCACACTCGCAGGGGCCAGAAAGGGAGGAGCCCGAGCAGAGAGCCCTTGCCTCAGTTTCCAGGGCTGCTCAATCCTGAGCTCCACCCCACCCCACACCCAGGGAGATCACTGTCCTGGTCCCAGGGGCCCCTATTTCTGGCTCAAGTGGGATTGGGGGGTTGGAGGAATCAGACAGAGCTCGGCCAGCCCTGCCCTGACCACAACGGGAAAGACACGTCCCTGCTCAGCCTCCATTTCCTTATCTGTAACGCAGACAATCTTACCTGAAAGCTCAAAATACAAACTCTGACATCTGCCCCCCTTTCTCAGCTCAACTCCCTCCTGCCCCAGAACAATTTCTATGTTCCCATTCCTCTTCCATCCCAGCTCCTCTGGCTCCTCCCTCTGCCTGCACTGCCTCCTTGCCTAGGCCTGACCCACAAACTTCTACCCACCCATCAAAGCCCATGCCCGTGTCACCACCCAGGCACATGTTTGTCTGTCTTCCTGACCAGACTGTGAACTCCTAGGGCAAGGACATTCCTGGGTCCCCAGAGCCTACCCTGACCTGACATGGCTTAGATATCACTCACTATTGAGTTTTCAAAATTGCAAATAAAGAGGGAAGGAGGGGTGAGGGCACTGGGAGCAGCAATGTTTGGTACACACAGCAGGTCATTGGGTGCCCCCTGTCTAGGTGAGTCAGCTGCCCCTTGCCCCGGGAGAAAGAGAAACCACTATTTGTCAATCTCCACCGGTACCAGCACCACCCCCAGCCATTTACAAGTCTTATCGTGTTTGATCCTCACCACATACCTGGGAGGTAAGTGATATTTTTATTCTCATTTTAATGATGCAGAAACTGACCCTCAGAGATGAGTCAGCCCCAGAGCTGGACCTCAAGCCCTCCTGATTCCAGAACCTTCTTCAGGCTCTCTCCTCCAGCTTCCTTTTCTTCCTTTATGAGCCCCGCCCACATTCCCAGGCACCGGCAGGTGTCTGCGACTCTGCTCGGACTGCCTTCATGCCCTTGGAAGTGACCCTTGATCCTGAAGAGCAGGTGGGTGGTGGGACGGCTCTGAGGCTGATTCTGCAACCCTCCCGGAGCCCCAGTTGCCCACCTGCTGCTCCTTAACTTGCCTCATTGGTCTCCCTCCCTGACTCACTTACACATGGCTTCCTGGAATCACCTCGCACATAAACTCCACCTCCTCAAATCCTGGTTCAGGTCTGTTTCAGGGGCTCCAACCCAAGACCCAGGGGCAGCAGCCCAGAGAGCCTCGTTCCAAAGGGACCTCTATCTCAGGATCGGAAACAGCTCAGCGGAGGTCAGGCAATCCCCAGGGCTGCGTGCTGTAGGGAGAGAGGGCGTGGGTGTGAGCGCAGCAGGTTTATCTCCGGGCCCAAGACCGCACCCAGGGCTCCCTCCCTTCTGTAGAAGTACACCTCAGACAATGCGGCCCTGCAGGCCCTGGCAGACCTCGGCTGAAAAACCCCAGGGATCTTCACTGGCCCTCTTCCGCTCAGCCCCTCTAGCCTGGGTCCGTCCAGGCCGAGCAGAGAGGCCTGGGGTAAGGCCCTAAAGGTGAGTCTGAGCAGCTCAGTGTCCTGCTCTGGGCCTGTTTCCCCTTCATCAAGGTTCAGGGCCTGTGTGGGGCTGAGAAGGGGACGGCGTGGTCTCAGCACCCCTTTGAGGGCTCATAGTCTCCAATTCTGCCAGGAAGTCATTGGCACACGAAACATTGGAGGTGGCACATCTTGCCCCTCATCTCCACACACTTTTGAAGGAGGGTATTACTAACCCAGAGAATAAAGTTCTAATAATGAAAACCCAAGCCCTGGAAGAGACATAGCTTGACATTGAGGGTTGGACTTTCTTATGTCTCCCCCCAGGCGGGCAGCTTCATGAAGTGGAAGGAGCACAGGTTTCGGAGCCAGGCAGACTTAGGTTCACATCCTTAGAGAACCCCCTTAACATCTCTGAGCCTCCGCTTGCTGGGCTGTGAGATGGGCTGACAATACCTACGCACCCCAAGGAAGCATCTACAATCTTCTTCAATCCTGGGGAGGAAGCAACTCTGATCCCCAGTTGACAGAAGAGGCAGTGGAAGCCCAGAGAAGAGCAAGCAGGTGCTAAGGAGGCCAGCCCGTGCTCAGGGGGACACAAAGTGGTCCAGGGCCTCCTTTCCAATCCTACCTCCTGCTTCGCAGGGGACCCTACGCTTGGGCTGTGCCCGCTCCATGCCAGGCTTTCCCTGCCTGGCCTGGCCCTGACCCAAGACTCACCCACTGCCCTATTCCTGCATCTGGGGCTGGACCTGCAGTATCAGCCCTGCTCTGGGATACCTTTGGCCTCAGAAATGTTTGGATCTGGGCCAGGAGGTCAAAGGGGCTCACAACCTGACTACTCCCTTGAATAGCTCTTGGAACCTCATGACACCTGGCATAGGCAGGCATGCCCCAGCCCCAGAGGGAAACTGAGGCTCCCTGACTTCAACCAGGAAGGGAAACCAGAGGCCTCCTTGGTTATCCTAAGGGGGGATCAGAATAGCAGCAGAGGAAAAATGAAATAGAAACAAGCAATGGGTCAGCAATTTCTCTTTTAGAATCAGGGGAGTCAAGTGTAGGCCTGAACAAAGGGCCTTGAGCTGAGAGTGTCCTAAAATGCTGAGTATTTCACCTCGTGCCACCTGAATTCAGACTGTGCTGCTCTTCAGAGGTCTTGTCACTGGTCAGAAAATCTGTGTTTGTTTCCCTGCCCGCCGAGCCCACACAAGGGTCAGGGAAAGGCTGGGCCAGGGCTGTGGGCTTAGCTGGGCAACCCCCACATTGTTTTGGCCTGAGGGTGATGGGGAGTTGGGAACCTGAGACAGGTCTGAGCAGGGTCTGACTGCTCTGCATAGCTATCGGTTTGGAGTACAGCCATGTCCAATTCAGTACCCAAATAGCAAGCATCTTCTCTACAGACAGAGGTGTAATCCTGACAGAGGCCCAGCATCATGGACACCTGTTTGCCAGCTCAGCCTTTCTTTGGCAAGCTATATTTCCCCCACTAATACTGTTCTGTCCATGTGCCTCAGATGGGGCAGCCTCCCCACATACCAGGCAGGGGGACTCGTGAACTATGCCTGGCCAATCAGAGCACCCAAGCCCCCCTCCCCTGGCACAGTGATTGACAAAGATAAACACATGACCCAAAGGCAGGCCAACAGGAGTCTTCCCTGAGACTTTTGCTGGAGCTCCAGGAAACTCTCTCTTCTTCGGAGATTGTGAGCCATAAAGATGAGATTATAGCAGCTAGTGAAGCTGCTACAATCTTGCATCACATGGAGCAAATCTGTCAGGAAAAAAAAAAAGCCAAAAACAGGCAGGCCTAGCTGAGAGATGGAGAGAGTCTTAATGGTGTCAATGAAACACCTGGATGCAGCATTTCTGAAGTTCCTGGGACTCCTCATTTCCATGAGCCAATGCATGTCCTGCTCTGCTTACACTGTCACTTGCAGTCTAAAGCAGTGGTTCTCAACCTTCCTAATGCCGCGACCCTTTAATACAGTTCCTCATGTTGTGGTGACCCCCAACCATAAAATTATTTTCATTGCTACTTCATAACTGTAATTTTGCTACTGTTATGAATCATAATGTAAATATCTGATATGCAGGATGTAATTTCATTGTTACAAATTGAACATAATTAAAGCATAGTGATTAATCACAAAAACAATATGTAATCATATATGTGTTTTCCGATGGTCTTAGGCGACCCCTGTGAAAGGGTCGTTCAACCCCCAAAGGGGTCGAGACCCACAGGTTGAGAACCTCTGGTCTAAAGGGTTCTGATTAAAACACCAGGTGAGGCCTAGCCGGCTTGGCTCAGTGGATAGAGCGTCAGCCCGCGGACTGAAGGGTCCCAGTTTCGATTCCGGTCAAGGGCACATGCCCAGGTTGTGTGTAGGAGGCAGCCGATCAATGATTCTCTCTCATCATTGATGTTTCTTTCTCTCTTCCTCTTCCTTCCTCTCTGAAATCAATAAAAATATATTTTAAAAAATGAATAAATAAAACACCAGGTGAGAACACAGCCAAGCCCTTTCTGCACCTTCATTTCCCAGAGATACACAGAGATATGCGGGGAGCTTCTTTTCAAAGGGCCATTGCAACTGGACTGTTGCAATGAGGCGAAGATCCATGCCCTGCTGCCCTTCTTTGAGAAGTGACAATTGACTAATGTGAAATAGAGCAGACGCTGCCAGCAGTTCGTGTTCAAGAGTTCGGAATGTTGCTCACACTGGAAGGGCCGTGTCTTGGCACGCTGCCCACCTCCTGACTTCCCAGAGTGCTCTGGACAGTGGGACTGTGGTTCATTTTTCTGACCAACAGTTCTGGGAGCACTAAAGGACATTCTGTTTGCTGAAATGTGGGGGTCAGAGCCATATAGATTTAGGAGAAAGGGAAGAAAACATTGCATTTTTACAACCCCAGTGTGAGTGGCATTGTTGGCATATTGCTCAACTGATACACTCATTAATTCAATTGAGATAAACCACCTGAATGTCCATCAATAGGGATCTGATTAAATAAAGTGTAGTATGTGGATTTAAAAAGAAGTAAGGTAGCTTGGAATATACTGTTATGGGAACGAATATGTCTGTAATGTAATTAAATGCAATTTCTACAATCATACCTCATAAAGGGGCATTTTTATTTTTTTAATATATTTTATTGCTTTTTTACAGAGAGGAAGGGAGAGGGATAGAGAGTTAGAAACATCAATGAGAGAGAAACATCGACCAGCTGCCTCCTGCACACCCCCCACTGGGGATGTACCCGCAACCAAGGTACATGTCCTTGACTGGAATCGAACCCGGGACCCTTCAGTCCTCAGGCCGACACTCTATCCACTGAGCCAAACCGGTCAGGGCAAGGGGCATTTTTAAAAAGCAATTTTCAGAATGATATGCATAGCATGTGCCCATTAAAAATAATACCTGGCAGGTCTATCATTTACAGGAGGCTTATTGAGAAAAATAAACTGCAATGAAAGGTGACATTCTCTTTGGGGATTTAGTCGCTGCAAACTTCAGTTCCCTATCAGAGCTATTTCCCCATCACTGGGCATCTCCCTCCCATGATGAGGGACTAAGAGCCGGGAGCTTGATGTCCTCTTGGCATCAGGGAAAGGCCCCTCCCTGGCCCAGGTCACCCACTTGTCAGAGAGTCTCATCCTATTGGTCTGAGCCTCAGTTTCTGTCCTGGCTGCCGTTACCTGTGCAGCAGGCGAAGCCCGGGGTCTGTTCTGATTTGGGCAAAGATTGGCGGGAGCTCCAGAGTTGCTGGGCTGACCCTGATCCCTACGATCTGACTGGGACCTGGGGGTGAGAGTGTCATTGTGTCCCTGTCCTGGGTCCTGACTGGCAAATGACCCACCAGAGTTCTCAGTAGCCTTCTGTGTCCTTCCACTGTGGGGTGCTGGGGAATTGGGGTATCCCTTCCACATCACACAGAGACAAGCATGACTAGGGCACTATCGCTGCTCTCCTCTCTGCCTGAACTTCCTGTAGTGGGTTGAATGTTGGCCTCCAAAACGATATAATGAAGTCAGGGTCTCAAGATGAGCTCATCCTGGATTATCTAGATGGGCCTGCGATCCAAAGACAAGTGCCGTATAGAGAGAGTCAGAGGGAGATTTATCACAGAAGGGGAGATGACTCAGAAATTGAGAAGGACGTGCAACGTCAGGCGAGATTGGAGTGATGCAGCCACAAAAATTCCGGCAGCCACCAGCAGCTGGGAGAGGCGAGGAACAGATTGTCCCCTAGCCTTTTCCAGGGAACACGGCCCTGCCAATACTTTGGTTTCAAGCTTCTGGCCTCCGAACTGTGAAAGAATAACTTTCTGTGTTTTAAGCTACCAAGTTTGTGCTAATTTGTTATGACAACCCAAGGAACTAACATATACCTTCTGTTGCCCTTTCTACTCTACTGTGAGCGTGGACCAAACATCCCTCCAGACAGCAACCCCAGAGGCTAGAGTTCCAGAAGTGCATGGAAGCTGCCAGCTGGGGTTTCCACTGAGAGGCAAGATGTCCATCAGCTGCTACAATCTCATCTTTGTCCACCACCCCTCCCCAGGCTGGGGCTCAGAAAGAAAGGTGGGGCCCTGGCCCCTCAGGCAGCCTCTTCGCCTCACTCTTGCCTCTTCCAGAACTGTCTTTCCAACTCTCCTGTGGAAGTGCTTCCCACCTTCTCCCAAGCTGAGCAGGAATTTCCCTTATATCACACCCTAAATTTGCTCTACCTGTGTCCTAGAGTCAAACTCCATGTTCAGTTCTTCAAGGTTTGCTCTTCATATCTACAGGAAAGTTCTGGGAACAGAGAAATTGACTTTGATTTTATGGTAAATGGTCTTGATTCTCTACCCATCTTCTCTACCCTGCTCCTCCTCTTGAAAATACCCTAATTTTCACTCTGGAGTCCACCTTGCCCTCCTATCACCCATGTGCTTCAAGAAAAGTGGACCCCAACTTCAGATCCAGGGACAGTTCTAACTGGTGTCATGGAATCCCATCCCACCAGCCCAGTGATGGTCCAGAAATCTAGGCCTCAGCTCCAGCTCAGGGCACACCCCTGACCACAGGATTGGACTTGTGATCCTCGCTGAGATGCAAAAAGACACTTGCTGTGGGTTTCTGGGGAAGGTATTTCCTTGTTCTTAAGAAAGATTCACCAGAAGGGACACACTCTACCTTCCTACACATTCACCACTTAGGAAATGCCAGCCACTTGGCATTCTGAGGGAGGCCACCATGGACAAGACCATCAGACACAAGAGGGCTTCAGAGAGATGGTCCAAAGTTCCTGGATTAAGCCAGCCCTGAAGCCACCCTATCTCTGGAGTCTAGTTATTTGAGGCAATACATCTCATTGGGTTTTGTTTGTTTATAAATTTTTATTGATTTGGGAGAGGGAGAGATAGAAACATCAATGATGAGAGAGAATCATTGATCGGCTGCCTCCTGCACGCCCCACACTGGGGACTGAGCCCTCAACCTGGGCATGTGCCCTGAATAGGAATCTAACTGAGACCTCCTGGTTCATAGGTCGATGCTCAACCACTGAGCCATTCCGGCTGGGCAATACATCTCATGTTGAAGCTAGTGTCTGTTGGACTTAATGTTACTTGTAGCCCAAAGCATTCTAACCAATGTGTCACTCACCAAAGCCAACTTTTAAGACTACTGTCTTACTATGGGCTTCGAGATTCTATTTTGGGAGTCAAAAGCTAACCAAGCATTGATTCCTCTTCACATTACTCTTCTAACTATTTTAAATCTCCCTGAGGAAGATGGATGCCTCTGGCCGAGTAGGAGGAAAGCTCTCATAGGGAAGTATGATAAAAAAAAATATCCATTGCTATATTTCAAAGACATTATCTACGTAACACTAACACTCACACAAAAACCTGGGGGGAGAACGTCTAAGTTGTTAACAGTGGTCACCTCTGGGGAAGAGGATTTTAGGGAAATAGACCTCCCTTTATAGGTTGGTATTACCGTAATGTTTGAATTTTTAAAGTAAACATAAATTACATTTATAACTTAAAATCCTGAGGATTAAAAGGTGATCTAAGGGACCCAGAGGTCCCTTATGGCTTGGGATTCCTCCTGGGCTGACCCCATACTCACAAAGAAGGACTGGAGAAGCTGGGCTCTGGGCTCAGAGCTAGGGGACGGGAGGAAGAAAGATGAAGGAGCTAGAGAAGAGGCAGGTTCCCAGGACTGGCTCACCCCTGCCTACCATCCTCTCCTTCCCAGACCTCACCCATATGGTTGGTCCCTGGACTCTGTCCTTTCCAGAGCCTCTGGCTCCAGGATCAGGAAACGCCTCAGTGCGGAGCCCTAGAGGGTACCATGTGGTCCCCACTTTGAGAACCTCAACTCTCAGAAAGGTGGTATAGAGGACCCTCACAGTCCCTGGCCGCCCCTGCCTGGGATTGGGGTGGTCTGGACTTCTCCCACGCTCACCTCCCACTGAAAGACCCTGCTCCCCATGGGCGCCCAGACCTCTCCAGACCCCCTGAACCTCCTCATACACCCCCTGACCCCCTACTCGCTAGGCAGCAGCTGCCCCAGGGTTTCCTGGCTCATTCTGACCCCAGTGTGGCTTCCCGATCTCCAGGGAGCTACCTGTGCTGGGCATCCGGCTCAGAGATGAAGGTCCCATCCCTGCCCCAGCACAGCCTGGTGTCGCAGGTGGGTGGTTGCCCAGACGACAGCATCAGCAGTGGCTGCCATGGGCTGCACCTTGGCTCAGCTCGATGCCTGCTGGGCTGTGGTGTTGAATTGAGGCCAGTCCCTGCCCTCGACAAGCAGGCCAGGCTCCAGCAGGGACCTGGTGGACACGCTCAGCAAATGCAACATCGCTCCCCAGTGTTGCCTTTGTGGGAGGTCCTTCTGTGGGCACACTGTTGGACCAGCTGCTTGCTACTCTAGGGTCTGTACAGCACGTCTCACCATCCAGCACTGCATGTTTCATTTGCTCTCTGGTGGTCTGTCTCCCCACCCTGGGACCTAAGCTCACTTTGTAAGGGGGGCGGGGTGTCTGTGTTGCATCCCCAGCCCTGGGACACCATCTGGTATACAGTGGGCACTGATGATATATTTGTGGATTCAGTATATCTGGATGAAGGATGGAGGTTAAACACAGTTCTTGTCCCCGCCCCCCTCCTCACCAGTCACTACCCAAGTGGTCCCCAAGTCCTATAGAAAGTGTTTCTTCCCCTGCTCTGCCATCTTTCCTTCACTCCCTCCCAAACTCTAAGCCCAGCCTCACCAGCCCTTACTTGGTATTTCTTCATCTCAGGCCCAGGTGGAAATGTCACCTCCTCTGTGAAGCTGGACCAGATGCCTCTGCAGTGGCAGTCACGCTGTACATTACTTGAGCTTCTCTCACTCAGAACTGCAGTCATGTATTTGTTTATATGTCTGTGTTCCCCCACCCCACCCCCACGCTGCCACCACCCCTGAACAGAAGGATCTTCAGAGCTGGGCTGGGGCCAGTTTCTCTCTGCAGGCCCAGGGCTTCGGCAGCGGGTAGGGCTGGGTGTACTCTCAGAGCTCAGGAGGTGTTTGTTAGATGAGTAGAGCGAGTGAAGAAATGAGCTCCCCCATCAGTGAACGGGCATGTGAAGGAGCAGGCAGATGCATGAATGAGCCAGAGAAGTTACTGAGTGAATGAGTCAGTGACCCAGGGGAGAAGAAGGGGGAGGGAGGGAACGGTGAGTGAGCCTGTGAAGGAGGGGGGGGCCGAGAGCAGCAGCCCTGGCATCGGTAAGTCCCCGCCACCCCTGGGCCTGTGCTCTGTGCCAACCAGACCTCACGATGCCTCCTCCCAGAGCCAGCGCACATCAGGGCTGCTCAGCACACGCTCCCTGATGCTGGCCAGACCCAGCGCTGGGCCATGAATCAGACAGGCCCTGCCCCGGGGCTCCAGGGATCGAGGGCAGACAGTCAGCCTCATAAATTAACTCGATGCCATGCTGGGCAGACATGTGTTCTGGAAGGAGGGGAGGGTGGAAGAAGGCACGGGGGCAGGAGGGACAATGCCAGCAAAGGCACAGCGGCTTGGGGATTCAGAGCAGGGGAGAGCGTGGTGCGGAGATGGG
Source organism: Myotis lucifugus (assembly GCF_000147115.1). Lineage (NCBI taxonomy): Eukaryota > Metazoa > Chordata > Mammalia > Chiroptera > Vespertilionidae > Myotis > Myotis lucifugus. The sequence continues at coordinate 1,955,329 of NW_005871085.1, forward strand.
GCCACAGTGAATGCTGGGCCGAGGCCAAGGAAGATGAGGAGCAGGGTTATGGGCTGGCAGCCTGTGTGTTTGGGGAGGAAGATGGGAGAGTCCAGGAAAATGCAACAGAGAGCATATGTATCAAGGAGATTCCACAGTGCTCAGGGCTGGATCCTGCCACAGCTTTTGCATAATTTAGCTTCGGGCTTCTCTCCCCAAAGAAGCCATCCTCCTCCTCCCAGCCTTAATGCTCCCATCAGCAGCCTGAGGCATTTGGGGACCCCAGACTGGGGAGGTTACTTGAGGGGAACCCTTATAAGTGGGTGTTTGCAAATCCAGGTTGGTGAGGTCGGAGTGTGGGGAATGCTCTGGCTTCCTGCAACAAATCAGGGAATTCCTGAGTTGGACAGGGAACCTTGAAACTGGGTCAGGGGCGGTGAGAAAAGCTACTGACCACCCTGCGATGCACAGGACGGCCCTAGAGGGCAAGAACGATCCAGTCCAAAATGCCAAAGGGCCGAGTTCTGCAGCCCATTTTCACAACCGAGAGGACCGAGGATGCCGATCGAAGGCGGTCGCCCATGATACAGTCGCTCCTCACGTGTGCCAGGAGCTGTGCTGAGTCTCTGCCCCTGTTAGCCCATGTGATCTACGCCTAACTCAGGGAGGAGGACACAGATTGACTTGTCCTTGCAAAGGCAGGATTCCAACCCGGGAAGCCATGACAAGGCCGTGCTCCTCCACATGACATTGATGGCCTCCCGCCTCACCCAGTAGCTGAGGCAGAGCTTGGGCTTGAACCCAGGACCCCACTCTCCACTCTGCTGTGCGCCCCTGGTCCACGTGGGAGTCTTGGGCTCCTCCACTCAGAAGCTTGGCAGCCGGGACCTCAGTTTGCCAGGGATGCGTGGGGCGGGCAGGAGGCAGAGCCCAGAGACAGAGGGTCTTTGTCTGCCTGCAGATGGGAAGGCAGGCCTGGGCTGTGCGTCCAGGCCCAGGGGCCAATCGGGTGCAAACTCATTAGACAGCTGCTGAGGCTGCCAAGGAGACGGGAACAATTAGAAGCCCAGCTCAAGCCGGGGAGTGGAGGCTGCACTGGGAGAGCTGCTGAGCTGTTCTGCCCTCCGCTGCGGGCCGGCATCCAGGACGCAGCTGCAGTTTGTCTCCAGGGATGGCAACAGCAGCTCCATCCTCACTGACTGAACCTACTGAACCTACTGTGTGCTGGGCCGGGCACATTATGCATCTTGTCTCCTTTGGGGGCGGGGGATGGAATTATTAACTCCATTGCATTTATTTAGTCCATTCATTCAACAGATAGTTATTGAGTTCCTACTGTGTGCCAGCACTGTGCTAGGTCCTGGAGATACAGCAGGGAGCAAAACAAACAAAAATCCCTCCTCTCGTGGAACTTACATTCTGAAAGGGGGAGACGGACACCAAAAAAGGACCAAACAAGGTACCTGCACCTTGGGACCAGAGCTATGGGAGCAATGAAGGGGCAATGGAGGCAGGCTGGGCAAGGCCTCTCTGAGGAGGTGACCGTTCAGAGGAGGAACTGAGGCGCCGAGAGGAGAGGTGATTTGTCTAAGGTCACACAGCTGGTAAGCGGAGGAGCAGAGACCTGGCCCGGGCCTTCCTGGCTCCAGACCGAACTGGCCAGCTGTCTCCTGGAAGCCCCCCTCCCTGCCGGGGCTCATCGCCACCATCACACTCGTGGGTAACGTTGGCATAGTCTCCACTCCCTCCTCATACCACCCTCAAGAAGTGCGGTGGGGAACTGGTGGGAAACTGAGGCCTAGAGAGGGGCCATAACTAGGCCAGGTCCCAGCAAAGGAGTGAACCTGAGTTCATATTCCTTCTACACCTGCCCGTTCCCAGCCAAGCACTTAGCCAGCACTGAGCACTTAGTAGATCTGTAAGAATCAGATTCGTGGACAGACTGTGTCTGTTTCTCCTTTAGAAACTATGAAATGGGCCCAGCCCACCACTGAAACGTCCAAGGGCGCTCTCTTCAATCAGCGTTCCTTGAGGAGCGCTGTGCCCTGCCCGGAGACAGAGGCAGGGCTCTGCCCTCACAGTCCAGGGGGAAAGGCCAAGTGCCCCAAGGTGGGGTGACCGGGAAAACGTTCTGGAGGAGCTGCGGCACGAAAGCCCAGAGGCGGATAAGGACATAGCACGGGATCAGCAGGTGCATTTAGGATGAGACAACCATCTGGAACCTTTACGCAATGGTCCCCCTCCTGTCCCCATGTTCCCAAAGCCTGTACCTGCAGGAGGTCTTAGGCTACCACAGCTTCTGTCCCTCTCAGTTCCCGCCCTGGGTCCAGGAGAGTGTCCCAGAGCTGAAACAGGCCTGAGAGATCTGGGCCACCAATGGCATACAGGCTGCGTGACCCCAGCCAGGCCGCCGTTCCCCTCAACTCCCGCTTCGGACTCTACAGG
>NW_005871085.1:1958609-1975891 GCF_000147115.1 Myotis lucifugus
CAAGGAAGGACACTTACACTCAGAGAGGGCATTTGACGTCCCAAGCCCCCACAGCGGATGAGCACCGCTTTTACGTCCTGTTCCCTCTCTCCCCTCCTCCCTTCCCTTCCCTTCCACTTCTGATTACGAAAGAGTAATGATTGGGAGGCAGCAGATGGTTCATTTAGCTTCTCGAGCCCCTGGGTTCCTCATCTGTAAAACTGGAATGAGAATATCGGTCACACGTGATGGTTGTAGGGAGGATTCAATGAGTGACCAAAAGTAGTGTCACGATACAAGCAGTGACGACAAGAACAATGACAATACTGTGCATGTCTGTGTCCTGACAATAATAAGTCATCACCAATGAGACAGCATTATGCTGTGGGAGGAAGCCATGCCTGAGAGTTAGGGGACTGACTTCAAATCAGCTCAGACACATCAGTCCCCTCAGTTTCCTTGCCTGTAAAATGGGGGAAGGGCAGACTTGAGGACGGCTTCTGTTCTGATGGTCTGTGTGTCAGGGAACCTGGTTCCAGGTTTTCCCACGCAGAATGGACCCCTGGGCTCTGCCTGCTGGGCCCTCAGCACAGGCTGGCCTGAGGGGAGCGGGGGCAGGACACTCAGAGACATGCACTGAAGGGAGGACAAGAGGCCCTGGGGCAGAGGAATCAGTGGGAGCAGGAGGCCCCTGCATGGCGTCCCCACAACACAGACCACGACTCTCCACCTAGGGATTGCCTCCGATCGGGTCCTATCGTCATCCCTCCGCTTCTTAGCCCCTGAAGTTGGTCCAGAGCCTTGGTGATCCTTGGTGAAGCAGAGCAAAGCAAAGCAAGGCTGGAAGGGCAAGGGTTGTGCCACTGAGCGATTGGCATGGCAAGAGCCAGAGGGCCAGGAGCTGGAGGGGCCAGGCTGGGGTGATGGTGGGGTGGGTGGGGAGAAGAGACCTGGGCAGGAGAGAATTGGGGAGAAAAGCAGAGTCCCCAGAGGTGCTTGGAGGTCTGCGGCAGTGTTGGCTGCCCAGGCTGAAGGTAGCATCCCCTTCCTGAGCCGGCAGCCTTCTGGATGCTGCCTCACTGTGTGCAGGGACTGGGCCTGTGGGCCAGGCCTTTCATATGGATCATCCCAGCCCTGAGGGCAGGTCTGCCGAGGTGGCCCCAGCCCAAGCTGGGCACACACAGGGTCAATGGGTGTCTGCTGAATAAAGGGCGTGGTTCAGTCCTCCACAGGCTCTCAGAGCTGGAAAAAATGTAAAGGTCTCTAGTCCACTCTCCCCCACCCCCCAGAGGGGAGGCAGGACTTGCTCTGGGACTCGGTGAATGACAAGAACCCAAGTGTCCTGTGTCTCAGGCCTTTTTCCAGCTCAGCACCTGAGGGGGCCTCAGCCCTGAGCAGTAGCAGGGGGAGCCCCCGCCTCTGGCTCTGGCCTGCGGCTCAGCGGCTGATCTCTCAAGGTCAGAGGAGCATTACATCGGGTAATAGACGTGAAAGTGCTTGGAAAGAAATGCAGTGTCCATGTGCGGTGAGGGCGGGGCCTCGGTGTGCACAGCCGTGACTCCTGAGTAGCTGAAGGTGCTGGCAGGGAACCCACTGATGTGGCATCAGGGACTCCAGGGAGCCTGAGCCCAGGACAAGCCTCCACGGGGGTCTGAGAGGTCCGGGTGGCAAGGAGGCAGACAGGGTCCTTGGAACTGTCTACAGGGTCTAGTTCAGGCCTCGACTTGGCTTTCAGCATCTCCATGACCTGGTCTCTAACCTCCAACCCCACTGCCCACCTCGGGCCCAGTGCTGACTCTGAGTCTTGGGGTGCTCTCCCATGCAGCCTGCTCATCAGTCTGGATTTGGCCTGTCAGGTCGTTTACAGCCTGTGGCGAAAAGAGGGATCCTAGCCAGTGGGCATACCTTCCTTTGAAGAACAGGTGGTCTCGAGTCTGCCCCAGTCAGAGGAGCCATGGCAGAGAGGAATCCCCATCCTGCCACTCCCTGGCACTGTGAACTTAGGGAAGCAAGCCTCAGTTTTCTCTTCTGTAAAATGGGAATGATAATCCCTCCCCAGGATTCAAAGCTCGTGGCCTGGTGCCGACCACAGAGATGGCACTCAATACACTTGAGCTACTATTGTCACGACCAGTGCCGCTATTACTCCGTGCAGCCCCAGGCAGCGCACGAACTCAGCACCAAGCCACACAAGCTCGCAAGGTTGTCAAACCACAACTTCACGTGAAAGTTTTAGAAATACTCACCTCCAGCCCGACTTAAATATGGGAAACTGAGGCATGAGGCCCCAAAGCCAGAGAATGGCAGAGCTAAACCAGAAGCAAGCTCTCCGGTTTTACAAGCCAGAACACTTCCCCTACAAGCTGCCATTGCTACGAGTCAAGTTCAAACACCAACGTTTAAATATGAATCTCTACCGTTTGTTCTCACTTTCAATCCATGCCCCCCGCCCTTTCACACGCCTGTGTGCCTTTAGAGAAGGCTCCAGCCTCCTTCCAAGCAAAGCTCACTTTCTGCCCCTCGCCCGCCCTAAGGAGGCCTTTCTGTGACCTGCCCTGGTGGGGCCGAGGGGCAGTTGCTGGCTTGCCTTTTTGCTACTCAGCTAAAACTCCGAATTCCTTTTCTCCAGGCCCTTCTGGGTTTTTGTAGCTGTTCTTAACCTCAAGGGTCTACTTTGTGAAGGAAAACCAGAGCCTCCCTCTCCCCAGCCTGCAAACATTCCCAGCTCCTCCCATCCCAAAACACCAGCAGGCAGACAGAGCGAGCTTCCGTCCATCCCCTTCTCCTCCCAGCCAGCCCCATTCTCTCCTTCAGCCCCATTTCTTGGTGGGGACCTGTCATCTCCAGATCCCACCTCCTCAGCGTCACTCCCACACCCCAACCCACCCGGCTGCCTCTGCCCCCTCTGCCCCCTCCACCCAAACTGCTTCTGCTCAAGTCACGGGTGACTCCATTTCCCTAAACCCAAAGGGCACTGTGCGCTCTTCAACCTGCCCGGTCTTTCTGTGTCAGCCCCCCTGCTGACCATTCTCTCCCAGGGGCTTCCTGACACCCCTTTTCTTTACCCCTCCCCCACTGCTCTGCCAGCATCTTCTCCATCTCCTTTGTCAGTTCCTCCTCCACCCAAACGCGGCCGTCTATCTTGGGTCCTCTTCTCTTCCCATCATGCTCTTCCCCTAGGCACTCCCATGGATTGAATTCCCATCTCTAATCAGTGATTCCTAGATCCACATATCCTGAGTCCCAGGCCTGGGTACCCACCGCCTCTGCTGAATGTCTCTAAAGGCAACTCAAACGGAGCATGTCTGCAACCATCTCATGATTCTCTCTCTCAAAACTTGCTTCCCCTCCCAAGCCCCCATCTCTGTAAACAGCCCCACCACCCACCCTTTTGTTCAAGTTGAAGTCCACCAGGGAGCCACCAGCCCTTCCTCTTCCTCACCCCCTTACCTGGCCAGTCACCTAGTTCTGCTGGGTCCACCTTTCAAACACCTGTACAATCCACCCAGGCCTTCTGATTCCGCTACCAGGACCTAACTCCGGGACTCCAGTAGGGAATCCTATGGGTCTCTCAAAGCCATACTTACCCCTCATTCCACTCTCCTTACAGCAGCCGAGGGATCTTTCTAGAACACAGACCTCTTTGTGCCATTTCCGATGTCTTTCTGTCATTCCCTACTTAAAAGTCATCACTGTCTTCCAGTTGCTCTCCAGTGAACCCCAGAATGCTGGTGCCTTGTTCCAACCCTCCCCTAGCTCTCCGAGCACCAGCCATCTGGCCTTTTAGCTTGTCTTTTCATTCACTGCGTCGCTGCCTGTTTCCTAGGCTTAGCTCCTGCTGCCTTCCTGCCTGGAATGCTTTCTCTTCTCCCCCGACCCATCCCTACATGATCAGGCCAAGGGTTTTTCCCACACTTCCCACCATCCCCCACAGGGCCCTTGGGTTTTCATCAGCTGCCAGGTTGTTTGCACTCACCCATGGGTGCCTGTGGTTGCTCGATTCATGTCTATCTCAGCTCCTGGACTGCAAATTCCATGAAGCCAGGGGCCATGTCTGCCTTGCTCATCCTACAGCCACACTGCACCTGGCACATGGCATCTCTGAGCTCCACTTGCCTGGGCATCGCCTGTCCAAACAGCCAGTGCCGACTGCCCCTGGGACAACAGTAGTCTGCATTTCGAGGACTCACCCTTCCGGTGCTCCCTGTCCTGCACCCCCACACATGCCTTTGCCTTCCACACTAGAGAGCCTCCCTGACTCCCTTTGCTCTCACCAACACGCACCCCCCTCTTTTTCTCTAATGCTGTTCATGCAACAATGGCCCGCTCAAGCCCATCGGCCTCACACTGCTTCAGTTCTGACCACACAACTCACCTTCCTCTGCACTGACAGCCTGCCTCACTAGCTCCAGGAGGAACTCACCGGCACCAGGGCCTTCACAATCCAGCCCTAACCTACACTCTCAGCGCCCCACCACCCACAGCCCCACAGCTCGGGGTCCAGCACGGCAGGACCTGACCTTTAAAGCCATGTTTCCTGAAAGAAAAAAAATGACAACATCAACAATAATAATAATTTAAGCCATATCTTCTGCATTCATGCCCTGCCTTTGCCTCTTACAAGCTTCAGGATCTTGGGCCTCAGTTCCCTCACACACACAATAAGAAGAGTAATGGTCCCACCTCATGGGATTTTTAGGGATTAAATAAGGAGACCCACGGGAGGACTTAGCCCAGTGCTTGGCACCTATGGTGGTGGCCCTGACCGGGTAACGAGCCTGCCTTTCCACTGGTCCTGTGTTAGGAGGGGAGACAGAGTCCCTTTTGTCTCTGCCTCTCCCTTGCCTAGCCCTGCGCCTGGCCCCAAGAACACTCAATAAGTGCTTATTAATGAGTAGACGGACCACACACTTGGTACAAATCATCTTATTGTTCCTTCACTTTCACGAATATAAATCTTATCTAACAGGATTTGAGCTCCAGGGTACGGGGGAGGTGGAGCAGCGGGAAAGGGCTGGGGCGTCTTCATGTCAGGGCGTTCAGACCTGGGAGGGATTGCTGTACTCCTGACATCCTTCTACCCCCCACGGTGCCCGGCCTGGAGAGGGGAGTCCAGGAGGCCTTGCTGACAGACGGGTCCACCATCTTCCCCCAAGAAGGAGGCATGTTGCCCCTACGAGATATTGCCCTAATTACTCCCTGCTCCCTCCCTCCACACACACATCTGCTTTCTTAGGCAAGAGGCTGTTTGACTTACTCGCACTGAGTTCTCTCGGCTGGCTGTTCTGAGCCAGCTTGGCCAGTTTCTTCAGAAACGACAGCAGAAAAGCGTGGAAAAGTTTTCTTATGGCCACAAAGCACAAAACCAGAACAGGGAATGAATCACTTCCCATCTCCCATCAACAAAGACCAGCAATGAACTAGCATTAACTGGAAAGACCAGCAATGGACTAGCATTAACTGGAAAGACCAGCAATGGACTAGCATTGACTGGAAAGACCAGCAATGGACTAGCATTGACTGGAAAGACCAGCAATGGACTAGCATTAACTGGAAAGACCAGCAATGGACTAGCATTAACTAGAAAGACCAGCAATGGACTAGCATTAACTAGAAAGACCAGCAATGGACTATCATTGACTGGAAAGATCAGCAATGGACTAGCATTAACTGGAAAGACCAGCAATGGACTAGCATTAACTAGAAAGACCAGCAATGGACTAGCATTAGCTAGAAAGACCAGCAATGGACTGGCATTAACTAGAAAGACCAGCAATGGACTGGCATTGACTGGAAAGACCAGCAATGGACTGGCATTGACTAGATGATCTTAACACCCCAAAAGGCAGAACCAGAGGGCGTCGTGGAAGGGTCACGTGTGCTGGACTTGGCACTCAGAGAGTCTCAGTTTGAATCCAGGCTTTGCCCCTAACCCACTGGGCAATCTGAGGCCAATTACTTATCTCTTCTACGCTCAGCTTCCTTGTCTATAAAGTGGAGTAATATAAGTACAAGCTCAGGAGGGTTGAATTAGAGGGGTGCTCACAAGGTCGCTGTTGCTGCTCTTGTCATTACTATCCCACTGAATGTCAGAACCAGAAGGAACCTCAAAGGTCATTTGGGAGCTGACACTGCAGCCTGCAGAGATGGCCTGACGTGGCTAAGCCACACAGAAATGGTGGTTTCTTTCCACCCCTCTCACGACATCTTTCAGAGCCAAGAGGAGTTGGCTCACCTACCCCCTGGACTCAGAGTCACCCACCTTGATTTGAAGAGCTCAGATTTGGGGGTCTGGAAGGGAGACGTGCAGGGGTGTCCATGCCAATATTATCAAGAGGCCATTTCTTAATGAGTGGGCCCCTGCGAGTTGAGGGTGGCACTGCCCACTGATGGTGCCATGGCTGCGGGGCAGAGCATTGCCTCTGCTTGCTGTCATTCAGGAGGCAGGGACTGGGGCTAGGTTCACTGTGGACACAGCCTGCACCCTACAGCTATGAGGGCTTTGTTCCCCCTTCTCCAGCTTGGCTCGGCAAGCTGGCCTCTCCTTTGCCTGGTCCAGGGGCTCCACCTGCCCACCTGCCTGCCAGATGGAATGCCTGTTTCTACCCACTGCCCTTCCCTCTCCCTGATGCTGGGGAAGGCCCGCCTGGTCCATCTGGAGGGATCCAGGTGAGCACTGGGCAGGGGCAGGACATAGGGCCTCTTAACCACAGCTCAGAGAGGCAGTAAAAGCTGCCTTTTCTCACACTGGGGAAGGGGCTTCATTAAGTCAAGAAGGCAGGCCCCAAGCAATCTTTCAGTGAGGGGCCTAAGATGTGTTTTCACTGAAGGAGAACCCGAAATGCGCTCAGAGAATAATGACAATAGTGAGGCCTGTCATTCATTAAGCGGCCACTCTTCCTGGCCCACATCATATGTCATTCCAGTCCGTCCCTGCAGCAGCTGCTTCCTCACTGGGTGGTTTGTGAGGCTGAGTGGGAAACGCATCCTCTCCAGAGTACCCAGCAAGGATAGGTTAGGTCAGGGCTGGCGCGTGAGAGAAGCTGCCGCTAGTTCCCTGTCAAAGCACAAATGGAGCTGTCCCCTTGGTTCAGGTAAGTGTCACTTGCCAGTGTGATGGAAGCATGTCCTTCTCAGCTCTTCGACCACAAAGCCAGGAGGCCCCTGTGGTCCTGGGAAAGCGTGACGCGACTTACTATGACTTTCAAAGCTGGTCTCTGAGGCATTGGTGGGCAAATCTGCATAGGGACCAAGAATCCTCTGTGTTGCCGAAACCGGTTTGGCTCAGTGGATAGAGCGTCGGCCTGCAGACTGAAAGGTCCCAGGTTCGATTCCGGTCAAGGGCATGTACCTGGGTTGTGGGCACATCCCCAGTGGGAGATGTGCAGGAGGCGGCTGATCGATGTTTCTCTCTCATCGATGTTTCTAGCTCTCTATTCCTCTCCCTTCCTCTCTGCAGAAAATCAATAAAATATATTTTTAAAAAAAAAGAATCCTCTGTGCTCCATGTTATGTCTTAAGGGCTAGGATAACTCATTGTCCAGAAAAGACACCGAGTACCTGCCACACCATCCATGCGTGAGGGGAGGGTCTGAAAGGATGAGCTGACTCAGCACAGGGTCTGGAGTATTAGTCGGAGGCTGGTTCTGGTTTCCCATGTGGCTCAGGCAATAAGCCCTTTTTGGCCTGGCAGGGTGGTCTTGCTTTGGGGCCAATGGCCAAGTGCGTGAATGTGAGTCTAAGAAAGCCATAACTTGGAGCCAACCTGCCAAAAGCACCGGGCCACTGGCTCTGCCACAGGGAGGACAGGTGTTCACAACGCTGTGCAGAACAGCTCTTCAACAGCGCCCCCTTGTGGTAGCAGCAGAGGCAGCAACACTGAGGGCCTGACAAGAGAGAACTAGTTTCTCTCTTCTAAGCATTGGAAGCAGGATTCTCCCGGTTGGACTAAGAAACCTCCTGGGTTTATTTAGACAAGGGCAGGCAATGGCTTCAATCAGGAAATATTGGTCTCTCATTAAGTTGTACAGGCGGGTACGTGAGCAATTGACTGGAAAATTAAGAGGCTTGTGACCAATACTCTCAAACTAGTGGGGCGAGTGATTCTAGTTATAGCATAGAACTTGACTATCTCATTGGTTCCTCCTAATAGCCCTCTTAGCAGGCATAATCATGCACATTAAATATATGAGGAAATTGAGGCTCTGATGATCACTTTCAGGGCTCCAGGAAATAATAATAGTAACCTGACGCCACACAAGGGTCAGCTCTTCTCATAGTGGCTCTTTCTCATCCTTCAGGTCACAGTTTAAATGCCCCTTATCAGAGGCCTCTGAGCCACAAAACCTACGGTGGGTTTCCCCTTATTCTTTTCTATACATGAGGGCAATATTTTTTCTTTCTTTTAATATTGTCGTAATGATCATGACATCATATTTATTAATAATTTTAAATTTCCTTTGGTCTGTCTCTCTCTAGAGAATATACCCCCCTTGAGGCCGCACACGATGTGTTATGCTCACCATTGAAGCCCAGGTCTCGGCACAGCACTGACCACATAGTGGGAACTCGATGTAATTATTGGTTGAATAAGCGATCGAATAGGTAAGTAATGAGAACTTGAAGCCATGTCCTCTTCGGATGGAGTGAAGTCTGGAGTTGGTCACAAGGAAAAGAAGATTCGGGGAGACATGGGCCCTGTCTCTGAATGCTAAAGGGCTTTCCTGGAGCAATAGGAGCAGAGTCACTTACAAGCAGGACCATCCATGGTTAGGGGAACTGGGCGCTGGGAAGGAGTGAGCTCCCTGCACCTACGAGGTGCAAGCAAGCAGCCCCTGACTCCCCCACCCTGCCCCGACCTGGGCAGGTTCAGAGAGGCCCCCGGCCATGGGCAGATGAGGACAATCAGGGACTCAAAGCAAAGCAGGTGAGGTGGGGGGGCTCCAAGGAGAAGGTGAGACTACAGGTTTCCTCGGGGATTATCAGGAGTGGGGATCTTTAGGCAGAGACACGGGTCTGTCTGCTGAAACTTGCTCATTGTAGCTTCCGGGCTTTGTGGCCAGATAATTGCAAGCAAAATAGACTGGGGCCTGGGCAGCAGCTACAACCCCTTTCTATAGAGAAGGGCCCAGAATGGGGCACGCAGGAGCAGGCACAGAACCCTGAGTCATAGAGGGAACCAGTTGCACGCAGAATGACTATGATTCTGGTCTCGGAAGCATTCCGTGTGATGGGGGCAAGGCCGCCTCTCTCCGGCTGCAGGCTGCCCATCGGAGGACTGGAACCGCTGGGCATCCACACTGTACGTGGCCAGCACTGGGGTGAAGGAGCCGTCCGCACTGCCTTTTAAGCAGCCAAGCGGAAAGACACGCTTTGCATCCAGCAGCACTGACTGACACACACTAGCTCCGGCTTGCGGTGGGGGTGGGCAGAGCAGCAGGGGCCTCTAAGAGGAAGCGGGGGGGGGGGGGGGGGCCAAGCTCTGAGCTCTTTTTCTGCCTTCGTTGGAGAAACTCTGACACCTAGAGGGGGTTGGAAGGCAGCCAAGAAGGGCCTAGCCTGAAGCGCTGCGGGACTGGCCAGTGACACCCGGGACTCTGGTGTCTGGGTTTCCTGGAGGAAGTGTGCGTTTCTGTTACGCTCTGTGTTCCTCTGTCTAAATATAAATGTGAATCACCAATTTCTGTTTGTGCACGTGAATCTCCACACTGGCTTGTGTGTGTATGCTTCTATCTAACCACATCTCATATATGCCTGTGCCTGTGTGTGCCTTTATGTGTATTTGTACGTTTCTAGGTATACAAGCGAGTGCAAGTGATTACATGAGTTACATACATTTGTTTACTCCACTAATAATTGCTGAGTACCTAGTGTGTGCTATATGTTGTCCTGGAAGCTGGGAATGCAGAGATGAATAAGGTAGCCAAGGTCTCTTTCTTTATGCAGTTTACGTGTAGTGTCTTAAGGTACAGGCACTAATGAGTGAATAAATAAAAGTATACATATTCTCATCGGTCACTGCCATGGAGGGAAAAAGCAGGAGAATTAGAAAGAGTCACTTGGGAAGGATTACTTCCTATGAAGAGGTCAGGAAGACTGCTCAGAAGTGCATTCTCCGGTCTCAACCCAGACCCCCCAGTTCAGAACCTGCATTTTAACAAGATCTCCAGACAATGTGTATGCACATTAGTGATTAAGAAATACTGGGTTAAAATATATTAACATAGACATGACAGGGAGGGAATAAAGGATATACAGGGTGGGCAAAAATAGGCGTATAGTTGTGAGTGCACAAAGCAGTTTATTCTTGTATTATTCTTTTTAATTAGTGTCTTATTTATTTGTATTACAACATAAGCCTACTTTTGCCCACCCCTGTATACAGACAAATAGTACAGATCTCCTTCTGGCACTCAGTATGAGATCATAGTTGGTGTTTACCAATTTTCTCCTTTCCTTGGCAAAATTGTTTACCGAGTGAGGTCACCCACTCATTCCTACAGATCTGGGACCTTGGAGGTCCTGCCCATACAGGACTATGGTGAGTTTCAGTTAACTTAGTTAAATTAGCCTAAGACCGTTCCCATCCCTAATACTCCTTGCTCCCTCTGAGTATCAGAAAGCTGACTTCCTCATAATAATCAGAATCAACAACCCCAAATTGTAACCCCATTTTCTGCTTGTTTGTCAGTGACATAAGGAGTTGTCAATGGCCAGCTGACATTCTCTGCTTCCACCTGAATGCAGAGGAAGCATTCCTTCCTTGGTTACTAACACTTCTAAACTCCAAGTTTGGGGAGAAGGTCATTAGGTGGAACTGTGAGTGGTGCCGCCCCTACTTTTGCTCCGTGGTCCCCTAGCCATGCATTCTAGCTCTGGGAGAAGTAGCACCAGGTAGAAGCAGTTGGCCAACAGTGTATCTGGTGTCCTATAGAATGGCCCCCTGACATCATAGTCTTTTTAATTACAATGGGCTCTGGAACTAAGTTCTTCATTGGGTCATAAATCTATAGGTCCACCTGCCTCTGGGCAGTGGGGTACCTGGTATGACCAATGGATCCAATTAGCTTCAGTCCATTGGTTTACTCCTCTCTCTGTAAAATGAATTCCTTGGTCTACAGCAATGTCACATGGGTACCGTGCCAGTAAGGCGTTCAGTGAGTCTGCAGATGGTGCTGCTGGCAGAATTATAGCAGGGAGAGAAAGCAACTCCAAATCCAGAAGAAATGGCTATTCCAATGAGGAAAAATTACTGTTCCCTTCCATGAGACAGGAATCCAATGTCGGGTGACAGCCGTGGCTGCTCTGTCATTGAGCCCGTTGAGCAAACAATGGGGTGGCCAGAGAAAGAGACCAACTGGCATCCACAAGGAGGTTATCGTGTGGGTGGTTTATTGAGGTCCTTCGTCCAGGGTCTTCAGGAGCTTTCGGCGAGTGCTCTTATAGGACATAAGTATGCTGATTATGCAGGGTCCATGCTGTGATTCCAAGCACATGCCTCTTCCCCAAGCTCCCCTTTCACCAATCCTTCCACCGTGTCTCTTCCCAGTCCCTGTCTATCTGGCCAAATCATTAGCCACTTTTCATGAATCACTGTAGAACTTAGATGTTTTTCCAGACCAAGACAATGAGAGATACCAAAGCGGTGTTCCCTGGGAGGACTTCCCTACTCTGTCTTTCAGAGATACTTCTAGTCGGGCTGCCACATCACAACCTCCCACTTCCAGCTGGTCCCAGCTTGCCATGCAGAGCCGTTTGTTAACCAGGCGCAGAATGGTTTTTCTCAATAAGTTGGCTATAGGCAGAGCACAAGTGCAGGCTGGGAAAGACATGGCATCCACAAGTGTGCACCACCTGCTTATGCAACATACTTGTGCTTTTGGGACCTGCTAGGTCCAGACCCCTTTCTACCATTTTCACTTAGTGAAGGAGTATTGTTGGGCATGCTCCATGTGATGGTTAGATGGAGCCGATAACATGGTGGGTATTTTGGACTAAAAGATGACTTCATAGTCTATGGTCAGGTGGTTAGCCTCCGACAGTGCCAAGGGGCAAGCCAAGAACTGTTTCTCAAAAGGTGTAGTTATTTGCCAGGAAAGGCATGGCCTTGCTCCAAAAATGAAGGGTCTCTAGCTGTGATTCTCCTATCTTGTCTTGCCAAAGACTCCATACAGCATTGCAATCTGCCACGGACTCCTCAGCCTCCGCTGAATCGAATGTAGCATAAGAACTTGGCTTGAAGTCTTAACCAGCTCTGATCCCACTCGAAGCCAGCAGCTTTTTGGATCACTCGGGAAATGGCTTGAAGTAGTACATGCAAACATGGTATATGCTGCCTCTAAAATCCAAAGCAACAGCCCCCCCAAAAGATGTGCCCCTTTCTTAGTGATCAGGTCTGCACAGTTTAACATCCTATTCTTCATTTTGAAGGGGATATTCTGAATTTCCCAGGCTCCTGTTTTCCCAGAACTTTCCCTGTACTTTCTCAGGCTATTCCACCGTACCCCCTCAAAACACAATTGTATTTCAAGATACTTGCCATTTTATGATCTCTGGGTCCCATTAGCATGATCTCACCAATGTACTAGACTAGTGTGATGTCCTATGGAATGGTGAAACAATCAAGGTCCCTATAAACTAACTTGTTAGAAAGTTAGACAGGGAGTCGGAGAGTCGACACAGCACTGAGGCAAGATGGAAGGTGTACTGCTGTCCCTGCCAGGAGAAATCTGCGGTGCTTCTGGTGTCCTCTGATTATGAGGATAGAGAAGAAAAATATTCTCGGGGTGTCAGACACCCATTAACTTGCTCCCGTCATGAGACCACATTTGGTACATTGTGGAACTATAACTGGAATCTCCGCCTGATTAATTATAATAATTCACTTTCGCTGTTTAAGACTCATCCAGCTTGTGCTCTGGCCAAACCAGAAAGTTAAATAGAATCATCATCCCTGCATCTTTCTCTGACAGTAGCTTTACTTTGCGATTCCACTGAGCAAGTGCTGCTGTTCTGACTGGCTATTTCGATGTGGCCTGGAAACCTATGGTGGCTGTCACGTGGCCTGTGCGTGTCCCTGAGTCACAGAGCCAGGGTAGTAAATCCGCAGTCCTGCGGAAATCTATTCTGACAGGACACTGAGAGCCTGGGTAAGTAGCCACAGACATGACTGCTCTCTGCCATGGAGGGAACTCAGGTCAACATTCCATAAAATGATCCCTAGAAGCCCCCACTCTAACTGGTGAATCTCAGGGGTAAACTGGGTCTCTAGGAATTCGCATCAGTTCAGGGCTAGTGTCTAACAAATCTCAAAAGATCTAGAATCTTTGCCAATACTCTATTACCCTGAAATATGGCCACCCATCCCTTTAAGGAATTTAATTA
The DNA here is from genome assembly GCF_000147115.1 of Myotis lucifugus. Classification (NCBI taxonomy): domain Eukaryota; kingdom Metazoa; phylum Chordata; class Mammalia; order Chiroptera; family Vespertilionidae; genus Myotis; species Myotis lucifugus. The sequence continues at coordinate 1,971,972 of NW_005871085.1, forward strand.
TTATTTAATTTCTTTTCATTGTAGAGCGTTTCCTCAGGGAGCCCACTCCTCTTTGATTCAACAGACTCTGGTTCTGCATGTTGATCGGGTGAGGTTCTGAAAATTGGGGAAAAAATCGTTGAATTCACGCCCCCTCCCCCCCATGTATTCCTTAGAATTTTGCCAAGATAAATTAGGAAAGTCTTGTCATTCTGTCAGTGAGTGAGTTTATTTTCTATTCATTAGATGCACCTCTTTCTTATTATCTGAATCAGTATAAAACCTTAGTGAGCGCCCCATTTCTTTTGGCCATAAAACCATGGTCATTAACCATGCCTACACACACACACACACACACACACACAATTCCTGCAGTTTGGACCATTCTGATTACCAGGAAGCTCTGCTCTATAATGGTCACCCCACCCACTCAACCTTTGACCTTTAAGTGCCACCACATGACCTCTGTCACACCAGGAACCGTCCATTACAATCAAAACTGGGGCCCATTCAACCATGGCAACTTCCACCAGCATGCCTAGCCCACAGAGGACAGCCATTCCGGGATTTCTCAAGAGGTTGGCATTTCCCTGATCAATGATTTTCCCCCCAAGGTCCTGGTGAAGGGTGTCTCTCCTGAGCTTTCTTAGGGGTCAGAGTTTAGAGGGCACTTCTTTCCTCTGAATTTCTTACACCAAGAAATTCCTTCCAGCCCCTCAAACCAGCGTGTTGCCTCCAGAGCTCAGACAGGCTCATCAACATCAGGAAATGCAGATTCGAAATGCTCTTCCTTCTGAGAATTCATCCCCGCCCCCCATGTATTCCCTAGAATTTTGCCAAGATAAATTAGAAAAGTCTTGTCATTCTGTCAGTGAGTAAACTTTCTCCTCCAAGGTTTGTCTTTATAATTGGTCCCTAGGCACATGCTGGAATCTGACCTAGTCCTGAGCCTGGAGGGACAATGAGGATTGCTGGTTCCCTTTGCAAGATAACACCCTTGGGCGAGGAGTCCTAACTGAGGCGGGACAGCCTCATCTAACGGGCGCAGGCCAGCTGGGCCAACATGGAAGTCTGGATAACTGAGTCTGTCCTCGAATATGCTCCCATTTTGATTCTCAATTATCACCCTTTCAAGATTAATTTCTTAAACTGTTGTAACGACCTGCAAAGATTGAGAACTCAGCTAATGTTATAATTCAGCAGAACAAACGAGGCATTTAGTTTTGGGGAGTTTCAGCCCTGCCTCCATAAGAGATAAGATCCTTTCCCCAGTCATAGACCGTTCCTGAGTTTCGGTCCATCCCTTGAGCTAAGACTCTAGGGATTTTTGTTCATATTTTCTTTCTTGAAACTATCCAGTGCCATTAACAACAGACATCGCCTCCCAGCATCCTTCCGCTCCTCCTGTCCTTTCTTCTGCTCAGTGGTTCAGGCCACTAACGTCTCGCCTTCAGTGGGCACTTCATTTGAGATGACCACAAGGGACACTTTAATTAGGCATTTCAGCGTGGGTACCATGAGCTGCTGGGCCCCACCCCTTAGCACTACCTGCTATTTTCCTCCTGTCAGCCTAACTAGGGAAGCAACCAATCCGATTCCCACGATTCCCTCAAGGTCTCTGCCTGCACCCCAATTATAGCACCAATGTCTGCACTAATGAGGGTTCTTGTTTGCAACAGAAGGAAACTCAGGTTGACTTATGCGGCAAATAAATGTATGGAACAGGCTTCGGGGAGCTCACAGACTGTGCAGAAGCAAGAAGACCAGACAGGAGGCAGGGAGACACACACGAATGCCCGCTGCAGGAACGACAGGCTCGGGAGCTGCTCTCGCGCCATCGTCTCCAGCCTCCGTTCCCCTGCAATTGTCCTCCCTGACCCTGCGCCTTCAGTCACTCCTTCTGTCGTGTGTGTGTGTGTGTGTGTGTGTGTGTGTGTGTGTGTACAGGTAGGTGAGTTGCTCTCTCATAGGTTTTGTGGGGAAATAGAACCAGCGCTAAAGTAGAAGTGACCTACCCTGGGCTGGCTGGAGTCCCTACTCTACCGGTTGACTTGACCCAGCTGTGTGACCTTGAGCAAATCACTGAACTTCTCTGGGTGGGTCTCAGTTTTATCATCTGGAAAATGGGGACAATATCCATCCTCCCAGTCTCACTGAGGTGTTGTGTGCCATAGCATCCTTCCCTTCGTGGACAGGACTCAGCTCAATGCGTAACCAGGCGCTTCCTTGTGAATTATACCAAAATGTCTGTTCTCCCAGCAGACCGTCAGCTCTGCAAGGTCAAGGACGTCATCAATCTGCTCAGGCTGTTTCCTCAATACCTAGAAAAATGAATAAAATGTCCTATGGGCCCAACAAATATTTGTTGAATGAAAGAAGGAATAAGCTAGGGCAGTGGTCAGCAAACTGCAGCTCACGAGCCACATGCAGCTCTTTGGCCCCTTGAGTGTGGCTCTTCCACAAAATACCAACTTCTGCACATAAGCCACGAAGTTTCAATCGCACTGTACATGTGCGCCCACACGTGGTATTTTGTGGAAGAGCCACACTCAAGGGGCCAAAGAGCCGCATATGGCTCGAGAGCCGCAGTTTGCCGACCACTGGGCTAGGGGATTAGGAAGGACTTTGTAAACTGTCAAGGGCTGTGCACATATAAGGAAGGGCTGTGGCTTTGGAATCAGAGAGACCTCAGTTCAATGTGAGGGTCTTAGTCGGCCAGGGTCTAGCTGAGTGACCTCGGTACAGGCCTTGGTTTCTGAATCTGTGAATAAGGTGCCAGTGTCTCCTGCAAGGCTGTGAGGAGGCCTTCATGCGAGAGTGTGTGAGGGGCCCAGCCCAGGGCCAGGCACGGGGCCAGCATGGAGCAGCGGGAGGTGGGTTTCTGGCCCCAGCTCTGCGCTTTCCTTTCTGGGCAGGGAGAGTGTTACCAGTGACCATGAGGTCCCTCCCAGGACAACACTTTTCTCTCAGGTGCCACCACAGGTATCCTATAAAAATGAGGCTCTTGTATATACTTGTGTGCAATGACAATGACAGCAAAGCCTGGGGTCAGACTTCCAGGCTCACACACGACAGTCACAAAGGAAGGTCCGGCCCATATAGGAGCTGTGCAGACAGGTGTCCCTGACAGGCTTGTGACCCTGGCTTTTCCCCTCTCTGGGTCTCAGTTTCCCCACCTATAAAATTAGGACTGCTGGGGGGTTAAATAAGGCACATAGAGTATGTGTGTATAGTGTGCACTCAGTAAATATCCACCATTATTGTTATATCCCCTGAATTGTATATATTCAAACCAGACTAGTTTTTAGTGCAGGAAATATGCCATTCTCCTCTCTGTCTGGCTCTGCCTAAGATTTACTTGCCCTTTCTCTCTCCCCACAGTCTTGTGTGCTCACTGTCCTCTCATCCTTCTGAATACAACCCAGGGAAAGCCGCCCAGGGTCCCCTGTGAGCCCCCCTATCACCCGCACAGCGGTCTCAGCACCGGCCAGTGGCACTAGACTGTCTGCCCAGTCCCACCTCCAACTACTGGGCACTTACTCTAGGCCTGAAGTTGTGCCTTCTTGTCTGTAACCTCAGGACCCAACCCAAGGCCTAGCACCCAGCAGATGCTTAGAAAATGAATGAATGAATGAATGAATGAATGATAGTTTTAAAAACTATAAAATGGATCTGTCTTTGTCTGGTTGAGGACAGAGTCTGAAGAAATGAGCTGAACTTGCAGAAAGATGCACTGAGTTTAGATCCAAACAGAAACTCCTCCACAGTGTTATCTACTCAAACCCCACAGTGGGGGACACAGAGAGGTTTGCTCTCCTTCTTCCTAGAGAGACGCTGGGGCTGGGTAGGGGACGTGAGACACTCGGGAAAGCATACCTCCTCTCCATTTTCCCAGGAAAAAGCTGAGGGAAGGGCGTTCCAGACGGAAGGGATGGCATATG
>NW_005871085.1:1980258-1982786 GCF_000147115.1 Myotis lucifugus
AGCAGTTTGAGCTGCCTGGGAAGGCTGGACTCTCTCCTCCCCCCCTGCCCCAGCCCACTATAAAATTTAATACTCGTTAAATAAATTTGAAACACACAACAACAGCAAAGCACAAGAAAGCAAACCCGCACAGCTCACCACCCATGCTTCCAGCAGCCAGCGACCTCTTGGCTTTGGCCTCCCCCCACTTTAACCAGCTCCGTGGTACACGTGGGGCTCGGTGAGCCTCCCCCGGGGGCTCCGAGTCCCATCTCTGCCCAGTGGCTGCGCCCTGGCTCACCCTCGGGAGGCCGTTTCCACTGCCCGCTGTTCTGAGCAGAGCACTATGAGTACCTATGCGCCAGCAGCTTTCCCCAAACTCGGACACGTCTCCCTAGGACTGACTTACAGAAGCAGGTGGCGGGCCGGGTACAGAAGCCTGTCGGAGGCTCTCTGGCCACAGACAGCCTGAGAGGGTGATGCTTTGTGCTGGTGAGAGCGGGGGACCGCGCCCCTCAACCCCTCCCCAGCCCATCAGAGGGTTTCCAGGGGAGACTTGCCCTTCTGCTCGAGGCCCACACGGATGGGGTGTCACCAGGGGCCCTGGAAAGAGGACTGGGGCCCCTGAGAGACAGAGGTTCATGTTTGCCTCGTCTCTGAAGAAGCAGCAAGGGCCGGGCGCATGGAGAACAGGCCATGCAAAAGTGCAGAGCTGAGAATCCAGCGTGATGCATGCAAAGCGGCTAAGAAGCCCAGGGGCAGGAGCCAGATCTCCATCCTCAGCCCAGAGCGCGGAGCAGTGAGGGTTTCAGCCAATGGATGTCGTGGAGAAGAGGACAGGTTTGTTCCATGTGGCTCATGGGGCAGAGAAGGCCCTCGGGGGGCAGCTCTGAAGAGATGGCCTCCACCTCACCACAAGCGCAGACTTGTGGACAGACGTAGTCATCTGAGATAGAAATGGATTCTTCATAAGGGAATGAACTCCCCGTAGCTGGAGGCAGGCAAGCAGGGGAGAACAGGGTTCTCTGGGAGTGTTCTGGGTTGCACCGGGCTGTGGGCATTCATTCAGTCGGTCACTCGGTGGACAGTCCCGGATGCCCCTGTGTCCAGCCCTGTGCTGGTGGCTGGACCAGGTCTGCCATGGCCACTGTTCTCGTGGAGGTGATGTCCCAGGGGGAAGACAAGGTGTGTGAGCAGGGTGGAGGGGGCCCAGGATCACCTAGAGCAGTGATGGCGAACCTTTTGAGCTCGGCGTGTCAGCATTTTGAAAAACCCTAACTTAACTCTGGTGCCGTGTCACATATAGAAATGTTTTGATATTTGCAACCATAGTAAAACAAAGACTTATATCTTTGATATTTATTTTATATATTTAAATGCCATTTAACAAAGAAAAATCAACCAAAAAAATGAGTTCGCGTGTCACCTCTGACGCGTGTGTCATAGGTTCGCCATCACTGTCCTAGACTCTGGGGGACAGAGCAAGTGTGAGGTCAGGGAAAGATGGAGAGAGGCAGGGGGAGCTGGGGGAAGGAGGGAGGGAACAGGGGAACCTTTCTGGCTAGAGGGCAGGGGAGCTTCCTGGAGGAAGTGACGCAAGAGCTGGGCTTTGGAGGATAGATTTTGACGTCAGGACACAGGGCAATGGCATCCAGGCAGAAAGGGCCTGGGCCGCGGTCTAGAGCAGCACCGCCCAGCGAACTCTCTATGAGGGTGAGAAGCTTTCCATTTGCCCCGTCCCACCCAAAGCCCACGGACACCTATGGTTCCTGAACACTTGCAATGGGGCCTGTGTGAGTGGGAAATGGAATTCTTTGTCTTATTTCACTTTAATTAGATTTAAATGGTCACGTGTGGCTAGGGGCTACCACACTGGGCAGCACCGGTCTAGAGGCAGGACCGTGTGGGCCATGTCCGGGCTTGAGAGCACAGTGAACCAAGGGTGGGAGGAGGCTCGGGGACCTGGCCCAGGCGGCATTGGACTTGATCCTGAAGGCAGTGGGAGTCACTGAGAAGTTTGCTGGGGCTCAAAGCCCTGTCTGTGGCAAGAAGGAGGGTGCTAGAAGCAGGGAGGTGAGTGTGACAGGCTGTGGAGAGCGAGGGTGCCTCTGGGTTGAAGAGGAGACTGGGAGGGAGGCATGTGTGTGTTAGCCCCGGGACATGACCTTGAGAGGGGGGCACAGCCTGGGAGGAGACACAGCCCTGGAAGGGGACACAGCCCTGGGAGGGGGCACAGCCCTGGGAGGGATACAGCCCTGGGAGGGGAACAGCCCTGGGAGGGGAGGGGCACAGCCCTGGGAGAGGCACAGTCTTGGGAGGGCGCACAGCTCTGGGAGGGGCACAGCCCTGGGAGGGGCACAGCCCTGGGGAGGGCACAGCTCTGGGAGGGGGCACAGCCCTGGGGAGGGGCACAGCTTTTGGGGAGGGGGACAGCCCTGGTGGGGGGCACAGCTCTGGGAGGGGACACAGCCCCTAGGAAGGGGGCCAGCCCTGGGAAGGGGGGCATAGCCCCTGGGAGGGGGCATAGCCCTGGGGAGTGTGGACCAGCC
>NW_005871085.1:1987501-1989691 GCF_000147115.1 Myotis lucifugus
AGTCCAGGCACCCTGGGGAGATGGGTGTGTGCGCATGAACCAGCTCAGAGAGGGACGTGAGACTTCCAATGAGCAGGAGCACTGCACGTGCGTCAAGTCCAAGGCTCAGCTCGCTGCCTCCCATCTGCTTCTCTCTTCACCTCAGAGAATGCCCCCATCCACCACCAGCTTCCCAAGCCAGACACTGCTCTGCCCCCATACCCAGTCTACCACCCAGTCCTGCCCAAATCCCCTCCCAAACTCTCAGAATCACCCGTCTCTCAACTCCCCCGATCCACCTGAATCCAGGCCACCATCATTACCCCTCTGGGTGGCTGCCAAGTCCTGTCACCAGTTACCCTGCTCTGCACACCCCTTCTACACACACACACACACACACACACACACACACACACCATCAGCACTCAAATCTGACCATAACCTGGCCTTCAAGGCCACTGGGACTTGCCTGCTCATCTCACTGAGACCCGAGGACAGAGCAGTTTAAAACACAGCCTCCGGATCAGCCAGATCCGGGTCTGAAACCTGGGTGGGCCCTCGGTGACTGTGTGATCTCAGATGAGTCACACCATCCCTCTGAGCTCCTCCTCACCTGGGAAACAGGTTGCTAAGGGCCTTCATCATGAAGGACGAATGAGGTCCTGGGGCGGGGCTCCTGCCAAGTGCCTGACTCCAAGCGGCCACACCACGTGGCACTGGCTAACTCCCGCCCGCCTCTCAGGGTGGATGCCCAGGCCCTCCTCACCCTGCAGCTGTCCTTCCTCCAGGCTCCAACAAGCCCTAGCGCCCTGGCCCACAAATGTCTATTCTGTGACACTGGGACGCATGAGGATTATGTTTGATGAATGAATAAATGGATGAAGTATGAATTCCTGTAGATGGACATGGTCACATGGAAAAGCACAAACACAACACACACACAGGCGCATACACACACACACACACACACACACACACACACTCACAGGCACATACTCACGCTGCCATCTGTGGCCCAGATGGGATAGGAGTCAGAAAGGAGCCCCAAGTCCGTCCATCTTCACTCGGGAGTGTCTTCCATAGCCCTTGGCACAGCCAGCTCAGCCTGAGCTCACGGAAAAAGGTGAGGACCCGCTCTCTGAGGGCCCGGCGTGCTGTGCACCCTGCACAATCACAACGCGCCTGAGCCTAAGACCCAAGACACAAGGCCTGCAGGGGGCGCCTGGGGGCCGTGGAGGCCCACTGGGCAGGGTGGCCCACAGTGGGGGGCGGAGTTGTAGGCTGCCAGCTGGCGAGTGCCTGGGCCTGGCAGTGCCGCCAAACACCCACTTACACCAGCCGTTCGTTTCTGGGGCCTGCCCACGAGCTAGCAGGCATGCTGGGCCCAGGCTTCCCTGGGGTGTCCTGCCAGGAAGAGGCAGCTTCTGGGAGGGTGGCCTGGGAGGGCAGGAGGGGAGGGGCAGGACCCATCCTCCACCTCCCATCTCCTGCCCCCCAAGATGAGGACACCAGGCTGGAGGCCAGGGCCACCCTCAACTCACATTGTGGTTTGAAACAAGTTGTGGCGCTTTCAGGGCTCCCTCCATGCTGCCCACCCAGTGTTGGGGATTCCGGGCCCAGCAAGGGGTGGTGTGTGGAGGGATGTGGCCACAAGGGGGCACCAGAGCCTCACCCTGCAGGGAGCCAAGGCAATGAGGCCTCCAGGGGAGGCTTGGCTGAGCAGAGCTGGAGCTGAATCTTAGGGGATGGGGCACAGATACCTGAGTCCTGGTAAGGCCCTTGCCCCCACTTTAGCTCTGTTCATCTGATGGCAGCACCGCCCAGCTGGATAAGCACATCCATACATTCATCGAATGAGGGTTACTATGCGGTATTTTACAGGTGCGGAGAGCCGCTCAGAGTGACTCAGCGATTCGCCTGGGTCACACAGCAGTGGGCATGGAGCCGCTTGTCCGCCTGGTTCTGGCTGCTGGCAGAGCTTTGGAGAAAGAGCTGGCACCATCCCGTGGGGGTGACAGCACTCCAGCTCTCAGAGCAGGGACAAACCCCAGTCCTGGCACCTTCAGGCCCCCCTCTGCCAGGGACCAGACCGTCCCTGGGCAGCACCAGTAATAACCATCATTAAGAAGAAGGCCTGCTGTGAGCACCTTACCACCTCTGAGGCATCATTATCCTCTGACTTACAGGTGGAGAAGGCCTGAGAGGTCAGAA
>NW_005871085.1:1990524-1994138 GCF_000147115.1 Myotis lucifugus
TCTTAAAGGAAAAGGCAGAGGAGAAGGAAGGAGAGGTTGGCATCCCAGGGAGGGGATCCCATGTCACAAAGGCCCAGAAGCGTGTGTGTGTATGTGTGTGTGTGTGTGTGTGTGTGTGTCAGGGGCAGCCAGACCACCGGCTCCAGGAGCCATGTGGGGGGCTGGGCTGCATCCTGAATAAACAGACGCCCCACAGAGGAGCGGCTTAGGATGGGAGGGCCCTGCAGTGGTGCTAGACGGGCTACTCCCCACCCACACCGGGCCCCACAGCCCTCATTGGCTTCCCTCCTGGGCCCAGGGGAGCTGAGTTGGGAGAGCCTGGCCCTGTGTGGACAGGAGTGGGCACCCAGCATGCGAGTCCAGGTTGGCTCCAACAGCAGCCAGCGCCCAGCGGTCATGAAGTCATGGTGGGGTCATGAGGGGCTCCTCATGGGATCATGATGGGGTCACGGGTGGTCATGGAGCCAAGCTCTCCAGCCCCTTCTCTCAGGATAGGACCCTGGCTGATTCCCAGGGCTGTGGAGGGCAGTGAGAAATGGCTGTCCCAGCAGCACCACCCCCAGCACCCTGAGCCCAGAGCCTGAGCAGAGCCTGAGACTGGAGGGGGTGAGGGCACCAGTCAGGGTACGGGCTTGCTGCCCTCTGCATTCCAGCCTAGACCCCAGCCCAGTGCCTGCACCTGACTCAGGGCACCTTGCGGACCTGACTTCTACCCCCTGAGAGCTCCTGCCCCTAATGGGGGCAGTGAGAGGCCAGCCCAAGTGCTCCCCCACGATCCGGGCCTTCCCGTGGCAACAAGTGGGGTTCTAGAGGCAGGACACAGGCCAAGGCAGCCACCTCCCCACCAGTAGCCACCTGGAGTGAGTGTGCGGGGGGGAAGGGGGGGGGGACTGTGCAGGGAGCACACCCTAGCACCTGTGCCGGCAGGGGCAGGGGCGGGAGGTACCCAGAGGGGGGTAAGTGGTCTGAAGACCTTTAGATCTGCGTTCCCCTTTGCAGAGGCTCACAGCACCGTCAGCTCGCTCCCCCAGTGATAAAGCTCAGACCCCCCACAACTGGATCCTGCCTTCACTCTAGGCCAGTGGTTCTCAACCTTCCTAATGCCGCGACCCTTTAATACAGTTCCTCATGTTGTGGTGACCCCCAATTTCATTGTTACAAATTGAACATAATTAAAGCATAGTGATTAATCACAAAAACAATATGTAATTATATGTGTGTTTTCTGATGGTCTTAGGCGACCCCTGTGAAAGGGTCGTTCGACCCCCAAAGGGGTCGCGACTCACAGGTTGAGAACCGCTGCTCTAGGCGCTCCCGGCATCCCCCATGACCCAGCCAACCCCTGCCTCTCGGTCCTGGGTTCCCCCATCACCCACAGCCCTCCCAGTCCTCTGCACTCTCCCCACCATCCCCACCTTGGACATTGTCCTCGCCCCTCTGATTCCCTCCCACCCAGAATCGGCCTCTATCTACCGCCCTCCATCCACCTCCACCCTCCGGCTGGCTTCCTTCTCCTGACCCTCACACTCTGACCTCATCTCACCCACTTTTTCCTCCTCCTGGGCTCCCTCCCTGCTGAGCCTGGACCCCAAGGGGTCTTTCTGCACCCACAGTCTTGAGCACTCACCCTGGCCCACATGAGTGTCCCACCCCATTCTCCAAAGGCCCAGCTTGGGCCAGACCACGCGCGGGCCCCCTATGCGGAGCCTGTGTCCTTGAGCTCCCGACCGCACCCTCCCTGCCTCCCTGCCTCCCTTTCTCCTTCCCCCATCACCAGCAAACACTCCCACCTCCTGTTGAGGATTCTAAACCAGTCCTTCAGTGCCACACGGGCTCCAGCGGGGCCCCATCTTTCTTCTCCCCTTCCCAGTGGCATTTCTTCCAGACCTACCTCTATGCCCCATTCCGCCTCAGCCACTGCAGCCCGCCCCACAGTCCACCCAAACTGTTCCTGCTGAGTCACTCGTGACATCGTGGTACGTCCACGGGCTGAGCGCTTCAGTGCTTCCCCTGACCTGGGGCAGGCGGCCTGCGCTCTGCTGGCCACCCTCCTCCCACACTCTTCTCAGCTCCGTGGTCTCAACCTGGTGGGTTTCTCCTGTCTGTTCCTCCCCTGTGGGCTCTCCTGCCACCCACTTCTGACAAGGAGGGGGCTCTCCCTTGGCCCTGCTTGTTAGGGCTGCACTTTCTTCCTAGGCACCGCTGCTCCCAAACTCACCATCACCAAGATCCAGGTCCAAGTGCCCAATTCTCTCCTGAATGTTGGTTGACCTCACACATATGCTTGTTAATCCTGACACAACAGCCTCGTGGGGGTAGGTGCTAATGGGATCCCCATTTTGCAGATGGAGGTACTGAGGCAGGGAGGTTAACTGAGTTGCTCAGGGAGGAACAGCAGATAAGCCTCTGAGCTAAACTCTCCCTCCTGGATATCCCACAAGACCCTCAAACTGGCCACAGCCGAAACAGGCTCATCGGCTCTGCCCTGAGCTGCTCATTCCGGGCCAAGCTGGCCTTTGGATCAGACAGTTAGCAGTGGCCAGACCTTGAGCAATTTTACTTCATGTCTGTCAAGTGCTCAGCACAGAGCTCAACACACCGGGAGTGGCCCAGGAAGGCCGGCTGCTCTTGCTGCTGGGGCCTCTGCACCTCGCTGCCTCACCTCTGAGCTGGGCTGTGGAGGAACATCCAGGCCCGCCACCTGGCCACATGGGGGAGCACTGTGGCCCCGCCACTCACTGGGCACGCTGGCTTTCTTGCACTTCATCAGAGCAGCATCGATGTATAGCCCTGTGTGTTTGGCATACATGCACTATTTTTCAAAAGCCAAAATAAAACTCCAAGAGGCTGTAAAAACCCAGGAGTCTGAAAGATTCCCTGCAGGGTCAGCTAAGGTGAGTGAGGACCTACAGATGTGAAGCTCCCCAATCATGGCAACATGGGTGGGTGCACTCGGGAATGCTAACAGGGCGTCTGCGGAGCGGGAGCCAGCCTCGCCCGCCCCGTGGGTGAGGAGGGACAGGGCCTCTGCCACCCAGGGCTGTGTGATCTGGGGCAAGCCCGGGCCACACTCAGCTGCCGTTGCTTCCACTGTAGACGGGTTACTATGCATCACTCAGGAGAGGAAGGTACCGACGGAGACTCACAATGCTGTGTGCGGCCTTTCTCATGCTTGTCATAGATCCTGGGATTTGTACTAGTGGTTGCAGGAAAATTCACCAATTTGCGGTTAAATTCGCCCATATTTGCTCCATCAGTGTGTGCCTCCGTAAGGCAGGGCCATTCTTCACCTTCATGGAAGCCACCCAAGAGTTGTTCTTGCTTTAGGCAGGGAGCCTGTGGGAGGCTGGCTGCAGTCCCAGGCGCTGGGCCTTTTACTAATCACCACCCCCCTAGGGATGGTTACCACGTTCCCCACTCCACAGATGAGGAGACTGAGGCCTGATTCCCAAACCCAGGAGCCGAACTTCTATACCTTCCTGGGACCCAGGCCCCAGCCTCACCCACCTCCTTGCTGGTGAGGTCACAGCCCTGCCCTTGTGCCCCGATTTCCTTTTTTGGTAAAAAACGGCGCCCAGCTCCCCTGTTCCGTGGAAAAACCTAAACATTTACGT
>NW_005871085.1:1994303-1997538 GCF_000147115.1 Myotis lucifugus
AGGCAACGGTGCCTGGCACAGACTAAGTGCTCAACCAATGTCGGAAGTGCTCACAATCTTATTCATGAGGATCTATTACCCGATTTTGCAGACTGGTAAACCGAGACGCAGACAGGTTTAGCAACTTGTCCAAGGTCACAGAGCTCCGGAGCCGTGGGCAGCGGGGAGGGTGTGAGGGAGTAGGAGCTGGGGCTCAAATCAGATCTGCTTGTCTCCTAAGGGGTCAGCCAGGTCAGAGCCCCCACAGCTGGGGAAGGAACTGGGAGGGTTAGAGAAGGGAAGGCAGAGAGGAAAGGGGAGAGAGGGCACAGAGGTGAGGCCAGGTGCAGCAACTGCCTTAGGCAGGGGGCCAGGGCCAACAGGGGTCAGCGGGGGAGGGGCCTGGGCTGCCGGTGCCCACACCCTTTCTCTGTTCTCTAGTGACTGGTGACTTTGCCTGCTCAGCCTGCACCACCTGCATCCTAATGAGGCCCTGTGGGCGGGGGTGACAGCACTCAGCAGAGTCTCCCACCACTAGGGCCAGAGCCAGGGTTCTGCCCTCCCCTGGTGGCCCAAAGTGCCTCCAGCAGCCCCATTCTGGGCTGCAGGGACAGGAGGTGAGCATGACCCTGAGCAGCCAACAGTCCCACATGGCTCCAACCAACCCTGGAGACCTGGGCACCAGCAGGGTGGATGGGGCCCCGCCCATTTCTCCCCTAGGCCCCTGACGGCTGGGAATTCCTCGGGCATGACCCAGTCAGCCTTGCAGGCCTGGGAACCTGGCCCAGCAGCCCAGATGTTCTGGTTATAGCTCTGGCTGTGAGCTGGCTGTGAGGTCAGGGCCAGTGACCTCCCTCTCCAGGTCAAGGAGGGGTAAGCCACCATGGAAAAGACTTTTCCAACCCAGTGACGCTCAGATTCTGGAATCACAGAAGCCAAGGGTTGGAAAGAGCCTCTGGAGCTGATTTCCTAATACTAGTCTTAACGAGACAGAGTCAGGGTCACCTGGGAAGCCTGAGGAAATGGAGAAATAGGGGCTCCCTCCCACCTCCAGGAGAGCAGGAGATGGGGGACCTGGGCATCTGTCTACTTAACAAGAGGCCTAGATCCAGGCCTGCAGTGGGCTTCCTGCTGCCTCTAACTCCTGGATTGGGAGGGTTCCTGAGACGGGGTCTCTTCAAACCTTTACCCAGGGCTGGGTTCTGGCATCCACTCCCATTAGCAACCCCTCCATAGGGTTCTCCCCCGCTTCTCTCTGTCCAGGGCCTTTCCATCCAGGAAAGGCCACGGCTGCTGGCCCTTCCAACCTTCGTTCCCAGCCAGCCTGCGTTTGGTTTTCTTCTTCTCCCAAAATATGCAGAAAGTGCCCTGATTTTAACTGAACAGCTCGATGCACTTCTGCCTATGTATACTCCGAGTCACTACCACCCCGTTAGGCTCTGGAACATTCCCCTCACCCCAGAGAGCTCCCAGGCAAGACTGCCAACCCCTGTGTCTCCCACCCCCACTCTGCTGACCTCTACCAGCACCGGTGAGATGTGAGAGGCCTCTCTCGAAGGTGATCTTTTGTGCCTATCGGGCTGGACTGCAAGCTCCTTGGGGGTGGCAGCTAGGCAGTCCTGCTCCTGGGCAGTTCCTGGCACAGAGCTGGTGCTTGGGAAAGTTGTGGGAGGAATAACGAGATGGCTGGAGGTTGCATCCCTAACTCCAGCAGCTGCCACGATAAGGCCCGATTCCTTGGCTCGGCATTTGGGGCTTCCTCCAACCCTCCCCCTGCCTCCATCAGGCCTGACCTGCAGGACACCCCGACATGTGCCTGTATCCACAATCAGACACCTCTTTCTTGCTGCCCCCGCCACCCCCAGTGCTTTTGCTCCAGCTGTTGCCTCTTGGAATTCTGGAAATGCAAAGGCACGGGATACCAGGGCCTGCCACCATCTCTGCAGTGCCCTCAGCCCCTACCCCTTGGTGCCTCATTCACCCTGGCAGGCAGCACTGTCTTTCTCCCTGACCTGGCACTGCCTCAGCCAGTAGGGTGACCTACAGACGCCATTCTGGGCTAAGCATGAAAGCTAGCTCTCCCACACACCCACATACTCACACGTGTGACTTTGGGATGGTGTCTGTCTCTCTCTCTCTCTCTCTCTCTCTCTCTCTCTCTCTCTCTCTCCCTCAATTTCACCATCTGTAAAATGGCGCAGTCAGGCTAGCTGGATTCTGCAGGCTCCTTTGGTGCTGATGTTTCCTTCAAGGCACTGCTCACAGCAGGTGTAAATAAGTATGTGTTAGACAGGTAACCCCGAAGAGTGAGTCATCACTGACGGTGGCACTGTAGGTGGTTTAGAGGCAGGATTTCGGAGTGTGGTGCTCGCGTCAAGTCACACTGCCTGGGTTTAAAAGCCTGGGTATCAATTTTCTCATCTGCAAGGTAGAGATGATAGCAGGGCAGGATGAGGATAAAATGAGATAGTGCATAGAAGCAGTTGGAAGAGTGCCTGGCACATACCAAGTGCTCAGTATACATCAGCGAGGCCCTGAAGTCCAAGCTAATGACCAGCGGGTGGAGCAAAGTACGGCAGCAGTGTCTACCTGGTGCCGCCAGAGGGCGCTGTGACACAGCCAAAGCCTCCCTGACTCATCCTGCAAGACCACTTATGAGAGGAGGTTGTGCCAGCCAGAGGCCTGCCAGCTGGGAGGGCAAGGGCAGAGGCCTGGACACCTGTGCAGTTTCTTCTCCAGAAAACGCTCCCAACCACCTTGGCTTGACATTCTATCCTTTTCTGCCATAGTCTGAGGTCACCTAGACCTTCCCACTAAGTCCATTAGTCCATCTACCAGAGGTCCCAGAGAGGGAGAGCCCCAGGTCACGAGGTGAATTCGGGCCTCCCTGCTCAGACTGACTTCCCTGCACATCTCACTAAACGTTCCTGGTGTGATCTTCCAGCCAAGGCTGGGGAGCCAGCATTCATGCCCACTTCTAACACTCCTTAGCCTGGGGGAGCGGGGGGTGCAGAGAGGACAGTGGAAGATGCACATTAGATGGTGGGGAGACCTCAAGGATGAGGGGGCTAGAGAAAGGAGTGCTGAGACTGCGCAGAGAGAGACAGAGAGACACATACCAGTATGAGGGAGACTGGAGGGGAGCATGGAGGAGAGAGATGTGGGAGAGACATTTGAAAGAGACATAAGAGAAAGTGCATGGGATAAAAAAAGAGAGACAGAGAAATGAAGGAGAACTGAGGGAGGGAGGGAGGGG
>NW_005871085.1:1998022-2015200 GCF_000147115.1 Myotis lucifugus
CCCCCAGCTCCCATCCCACCCAGCCCTGCAGGTCTCTGCCCAATATCCTATGGATCCCTGTGGGCACAGAGATGGTGAAGGCAAAGGGAATTCACACTGGGTGAGCGCCCGCTGCTCGCCAGGCCTCACCAGCTCCTGTCCCAGACCCCAACGGGCCGGGTGAGCTCAGGAGAAACACTGCACTCCCAGGCTTGGGTTCAGGCTGCAGAGGAGCATGTCCGCATGCGTGCACTTGGGCGAGTCACTTTCCTTCTCTGTGCCTCAGTCTTTACCCAAGGATAACAATAGTGGTCATTTCACAAGGCGGGCCAGAGGAAGAAGAGCCATGGTGGGGCACAGCACAGGGACTGGGAGGCTGGCTTCCAGCTCTGGCCCTGAGCCTGCAGGGGCTGCAGCTGGGAGCACCTCCTCGTCCCTCCCCAGTGGGCCCAGTCTGATTGACAGCAACCTCTGGGGAAGGGGCTGCCCTGATCCCTCCCCCACCCCTTCCTGTGCACTCAGGCACCCAGAGGCACAAACCCAGGGCCCAAGTAAAGTCATGCCCGTGCCCCTGAGTGCCGCTTTGGGGCCTCAAGCAAGAGCAACATATCTCCCAAGCCCCGTTCTAAGCACCGTAGCAAACCCGCTAAACCCTCACAAGGGCCCACGTGTAGGTACAACCATCCTCCCCGTTTACAGTTGAAGAGATGGGGCACAGACTGTGCCTTGTCCAGGTTCCCACAACCAGGTATGCAGGACCTGGCACTTGGACCTGGGCAGGCAGCTTTCAGAGCCTGTAAAACCAGAGACACTCCGCAGGGATGGGGAGGGAAGGCGCAGGGCCAGGGCTCCATCAGAGGCTGGTGCGGGCAGGCAGGTGAGGACGCCTTGAAGGCAGCCTGGGAGGGCGAGCCCGAGGCCAGGCTCAGCTTGGGCCTCCCAGCTTTGATTTATCTACCCCGCCTTCAGGCTGGATGCTCACCTCAGCCATAAATCTCCGACTGCAGTGCTGGCCAGGCCCTGGCAGGCGGGGGAGGGGGGGGGGGACAGCTCAGAGAGCTTCGGAGCCCGCCACCCAAAGGGGATACTTCCCCAGTCCGGGACTGCTTCTTGGGGAAATCTAATATCCATGTGTGTGTGTGTGCACACACACACACACACACACACACACACAGAGCTAAGGCCTGGCATCACCAGGATACTCGGGCTCACTGGCCTGTGGCCATGTACCGGGTATCCAGCCCAAAGCCCCTGACCCCAGCCTGCTCCCTGCTGCATCACCTTCTCATGGCCTCTGGCCTCAGCAGGGTCAGCCTGAGGCTATGTGGGCCGGGGGTCTGCTGTTGCAGCTGTGCCAGGGCCACTACAGCCTCCATGCCTTTCAAGCCAGGCCAGGGCTTTGTAGAGACAAACACCTGAGGTCAAGGCCAGCCTCTCCCACCCTGGTCCGATGAACCCTGCAAGCCCCTTGACCTTTCACTTAAAAATGTAATGAGAGGAAAGAGGCCAACATGACGCCAGCACCCAGCAACTCCCCTCCACAGACGTCAGCTCCTTCCATCCCCCGCTCTCCTGCCGCAGGCACTAGGCACCGAGTCAGGCTGGTCAGGAGCCTTCTGGGCTCCTTTCCGGGGCCCCAGGCCCTTAGCCAGAACGCCCTGCCTGGGCCTCAGGAGATGGGTCCAGGGAGCTGAAAGGAGAGAGGACCAGAGGGAACATCGGTGGGATGGGGGTGGGGAGTGGTGCCAGCTGCAGGGGAAGGCACGTGCCAGCCATGTGTCTGGGCAGTTCCCTGGGTGGTATGCCACGGCTCTTTCTACCAGCAGCAGCCATCCTCCCGAGCCTGCTCTGTGGCCCTTTGGGGGCTCGTGGATTCACTACTTTGTCGGCTCCCCACCCCCACACAGGCACGCCCTCCCAAATGTGTCCAAATCCTGGCTCAGGTTCTGTGCAGCTATGCGACATTGCGCAAGTCACAGGGCTGTGCGTGTGACTGACGTAAGACTGAGGAGCATCTGAGATGCAATTCTGGCCTGGAGACCGGTGAGGCCTTGGGTCTCAGACTGTGTGAGAAAGACTGTGAGAGAGCGTGAGAGTTAGTGAACCAGGACAGTTGGGGGCAGGGGGATGTGAGTATGCACATGTGTGCAGGTGTGCCCACATGTGTGTCTCTGTGTACACACATGTGATATGTGCTTGTGCTGTGTGCATTGCCCGTGTGTATGCTTTGTGTGCTGTATATGTGCATACATTTGTTTGTGCACAAGTATGCATGTGCTCATATGAGCACCATGTGAGCAATTGTGTGTGCTATGTACACTGCCTGTGCGAGTGTGTACATGTGTATGCATGTGCACTAAAGTGTGAGAGGTGCCTCGGGTGGGTCTTTGGTTCCTCTGAACCCTCTGCTCTCTGATTCCTTGCCTTCTCCTTCCACCCCCTCTTCCTCAGCCTGGGCCACTCTCTGCTTCCTTCCCACCTGAGGCCCAGGGGCGGGCGGTGAGTCGGAGCTGAGCACACTGTGCCACTCAACAGGACCCTCTAATCCTCTTAGCTCCCCCAACCCCACAGCCCCCCTGGCGGCGGCGGCCCCTGTCCACACTCAGCTGTCCTGAGGGCACATGGCAGAGGGCTAATGGGCTCCTAAGCCAGCCCTCACCAAGTTCATTAGTCACAATGAACCCCAAAGCCTCGCTGGGGGTTGCGAGGGACACTTCTGAATCAATAGAGCCCTTTCCTAACCGTGATCCCTTTCGATCCCAGTAATCTCCTTTGAGGTGGGAATTCTAATTGCACATTTGACAGCGAAGGGCACTGCGGCCTTGAGAGGGAGAGGAGCTTTCTTGAGGTCACATAGCAGGTCAATGGCAGAACTTGCCAGAACTTGCTGGGCTCAGGCTGCTCCCACACCTGAAGCCACAGGGACGTGCCCTGGGGTGCTCCCTGGAGGAGACACCCTTGTAGGGCTCTGACATCTTGGAGGTCTCCTTCTACTAGAGCACGCCTCACCTCCTGGGCCCCCACACCTCCTGGCAATCTTCTCTCCTGGCCTCCCGTTCCACCCACGGGCTGTAGCTTCCTGGCAGCAGCCTCCTGGCAGATCGTCCTGGCCTCTGTCCTCCACAGCCCTGCCTCTCAGAGCCTCAGCTCCCTCTCTCTGAGTGGGGTGTGTGGGGGTGGGGGGGCGGTAATAAGAGGGCCTACCTCCCAGGGTTGCTGAGGAGAAAGTGCTGAGAGCAGGACCCGGAGTTCTGTGAGTACTATGGAAGCATTGGTTATCACTGCGGTCACTTCCGCTCTGCCCGGGGCCCTCCCTCTGCTCCTCCCCCTCTCCTCTCACCACCAGCAGTTCGGCTCTCATCTTCCCTCCCTTGAGTCCCAGAGCCCGAGAGACCTGAGTCACTCCCCACATCCTGGTCCTCGTGAACCTCTCTGAGTCTCGGCTTCCATATCTGCTAACTGGGACCACTCCTCCCACCTGTACCTGAATTCCCAGGTGAGCACCGCCTCTCCCAGGGCCTGCCCTCCACAGGCCGATGCTCCCACATGGCTGCCGTCCTGGTTCTCCTTCCCACAGGAGGGGGGAGTTGGGGAGAATGTTGGTCCCTCCCCTACAAACCCCCCGCCCCAGCGCTGGCAGCCCAGCTCTCTGCTGACGTGAGCTGGCACCTCACCCAGGAGGGGAGAGCAGCTGCAGAGATGGTGGGAGAATTCCTCCCGCTGCTGGATTTGTAAAACAATTGATTAAAGACAATGCAATTAATTATTCCTTGATGAAATAGTGGAAATTACCCAAGAAAATGAAGATTTTAGCAGCAGAACGTTAAATCCCTCTAATTATGTCATTTCTGGAAAAGGGGGTGGGGGATTAAAAAGGATAGAAATGGTGGGACTAAGGAAGGAAAAGAAATGTAAAAATAGATGAGGTGACCCTGGGGCTCCTTGTAGGGTGAGCAGGGGGAGGATGAATGCAGCCACCTCCCTGGGCCTTGATCGCACCGTTCAAAAGGAAAGTGTGAGGTAACAGCTCTCTGCGGGGGACAGGAAGCAGCCCGGCAGGCCAGACACAGACACTGGGATACGTGCCTTGGGTGCATTAGCTCATTGTCGTCACGCTGAATGCCGGTGCCTTCTTCTCTTTTTACAAATGAAAGGACCAGGCTTGGAGAGGTCACGTGACTTGTCCAAGAATGCACAATTGCTAATGAATAGAGACAAGACTTGAACTCAGGTCTGACTCCAGAACCTGTACTTTTTCGACCCCACCCGCTGGAGTCTACAGCAGCAGGCACTGCAGATGCCTGGCAGAAGCTGCTCTGACCGCCAGCTCCCCAGGGACTCAGTGGCCCCTGAATCTCAGGGCTGAGTGTGGGGGAGTGCGTAGCTGCCGATCTGAATTGGGCTGCAGTCCTCTGGGAAGGGATCTGGGTAAACCCTCCATCCTCTCTGATCCCTCTGAACGTGCTTTTGCAGGCCAGGAAGGGGTAGCAAGTGGGACCCGCCACGGACCTGGCCAAACGTCTCTCCCTAGGGGCCCCGGGTGCTCTGCTGAGCCCAGGACTAGGGAGCTGATGCTTCTAACCTGGCTTTGCTAGGGGTCGCTGTTTGGCCTTCGCACATTCCCTCGCTTTCTCCAATTTCAATGTCCCTATTTGTAAGAGGTGATATGGGAGCAGTGGATATATTGGTCCATTTGAG
Source organism: Myotis lucifugus (assembly GCF_000147115.1). Classification (NCBI taxonomy): domain Eukaryota; kingdom Metazoa; phylum Chordata; class Mammalia; order Chiroptera; family Vespertilionidae; genus Myotis; species Myotis lucifugus. The sequence continues at coordinate 2,002,700 of NW_005871085.1, forward strand.
ATGGCCCTACCCAGCTCCAATGATGAGCTCAGTTCCAAGAAGCCAAAATTGGCTCTAGAGTGGGCAAGGGGAGTGGGGGGGTGGGAGGGGGGGTCCCAGAGCCAGCAGAGGAGGGACTATGGGCCCCCGCAAGGAGGTAGCAGGGAGCCCTGCAGGGCCCGTAAACAGGGAGGGAGAGCCACCCCAGGGTTCCTCCCAGTGTGGGCTGGGTCCAGAGAGGGAATGAGGGATGGATGGAAGGAAGAAAGTAGAGAGGCCTGGAATGGAGTTAGACCAGCCCTCCTTGGAACTCCAATCCAAGGGGACCAGTTTACTGGGATTATGGGCATAGCGGGGCCTAGAGCAGATGAAGCCTGACTCTTCCTCAGCTCTGCCCAGATCCCTCTCAGAGCTGGCTCAGTGTTTCCCTGCTCCTGAGCCACATCCGAGGCACATTCCCAAATTTTTCTGGACACTCAGGTGCCGTCAGTCTCATTTTTATGAGTTAAAATTTCCAGTCTAATCTAGCATCAAAACTGCAATTTCCCCTTCAGTCTAAAGGTGCAGCCTTTCCCTCTCTAGCTCAGGCCGACCAGCTAAGGAACCCGCCGTGGGATGGAGGTGGCCCTCCAGGAAGGTGGGGGCTCACAGATCTGCCGTGCGGAGGATTTCTTGTGGGTCTTTGCAGTCCCCCTCACTGGGATCCTGTCGCCATTATTTCCCTGACACGGACAGTGATGTCTGCAGCTGGTGTCTCACGACTGCCCCACTCACTCCAAAAGGTCACCTCGCCGTGGCTGTCAGGCCCTCTGCACAGGGAGCCTCGCCATGGCGGCTCTGACCACAGAGGAGCCTGGACCCCCCAGACTCTCCCCGACCACAGACAGTTCCAAGTCCCCAACCCCTTCTCAAATCTCTTCAAGCCAGGGTCAGGCCTCGGCCGCTGTGCCCACCCAAATTCTAGGGGACACATCTCAGCTTTTCCAGATGTTTCTCCTGAAGCACCATCTCCTTACCCAGTTAAGGTGGGAGTAGGGGGCACACCCCGCCCCTCCAAAGGAATCTTCATTGCCCATCCCTCATCCTCACCTCCCCACCCTCACCTCCCTCTGTGTAGCATGGAAGTGGGCACTGAGGGCCACAGAACCAGCTTGGGGTCACCACCCTTGCAAGGCCTGAAGGCTACGTACATCTCGATTCGGAATGCGGGGCTTCTTGGCACCAGCTACTCTCAGAGCATTCCTAGCGAGCAACGTCCCATTTGGACATCCTGTTAGGAAAGCCCCTGCGCTTCAGCTAGCTCCGACTTTCTTGGCCACATCCCCAGCGCTGTCATCTATCTCAGCTCCAGCCTCAATTCGCCCCCTGCGGCAGGGCATAACAGCCCCATGTCCGCTGTCCAGCAGCGCAGTTGCTCCAGCCATCCCGCAACGCCTGGACAAAGGGACGGTGGCCCTGAACGGGCTGGCTGCAGAGCTAGTCCCAAATCCAGGCGCTGACTCACAGGCCAGAGCTCCTTCCACCCGCTCAGCCCCTGCCTCTCACCTCTCTGGTAGGGAGGAGCTGACTGATGGAGGGGCTGGGCCAGGGAGGGGTCCCTTCCGCCTGTAGTAAAGGTTCCTGCAAAAGCCAGGCTGGGAGCCAAATGGCCCTGGGCTTGAACCCTGATGCTCCCACTTTCCAGGTGGCTGACTGGAGGCAAGTTGCCCCACGTTTCTGAACCTCAGTTTCCCCCCTATAAAATGTGTATGCTAATCCTGAATCCACAGAGTTGCCGGGAAGGTGATTAAAATAGGGTCTTAGCCGGGTGCCGGCACAAAACAAATTAGTTCTCTCAGGACCCTTCTCTTAAAACCAGGATGCCAGGGTCCTTACTCCTAACCCAGAGACCAATTTTCTGGCTGAGCTGGGTCTTGAACTTCTCATTTGTGTCAAGGAGGAAAAGGCTGTGGTGTGGTGAAGCAGGCAGCAGTGGCCTGAGGAGCAAAGGAGGGGGCCCTGGAAGAGGGCCTTTAGAACTTGGGTGGGGGGCACAGCCCAGATGGGAAGGGCTGTTCCTCCCACCCATCTGCTCCTGGACCCCTCCCACCAGGAATGGCACTTAGCCCCTCCCTCAGCTCCCAGCACAGATGGCAGGAAGGAAATGCCAAAGCACGGAGGGAGGGAGGGGCCCCTCAGCCCCCGGAGGCTCCAGCCCTTGCCAAGCTTCCCACGGGAGGAAGAAACAAGCCCCCTCCCTGCCCATGGCACTGCCCCTACAAGAGCCACAGCCCACTGATGCCCTGGTGCCTTGCATCCCGTTGTCATGGTAACCAGGACTAGCTGACGTGCCGACAGGCAGACCAGGAGCCTTGCCACATGAATCACTTGAACTTGATGTGACAGATACAGGCAAGCGGCCTGCGCTGGGTGGAGGGAGGGGGTGCCCCCGTGGAGAGGGGGAGCTCAGGCTGAGTCTCTTTGGCCATGACAGGTTTGGGGGCCCTAGAAACCTGTGAGACCCTAGACCAGCCATGGGTCATCTCCAAGCCCCCATTTCCTCATTTATAAGATTGGGAAAATAGACCGGGTGGTAAAGATAAAATAAAATAACGAGCATGGGCTTGCTTTGTAAATTCAAATGTGAGCAAGCGTTGGCTGTTTGGGAAGGCTCAAAGGCCCTGTCCTCACAGCGACTTGGACTTCAGTGCCCCTTCTGTCACTTGCTGACTCCATGCCAGCCCCAACTTTCTGTTCTGTAGAATGGGGACAATACTGTCTCAAATGGATTTAATGTGTCACTTAGTCATTTAATAAATATTTATCAAATCCATCTATGTGCCAAGCACCGAGGCAGGTCTTAGGGACACAGGAGTGAAGGAGGCAGACCCATTTCCTCCCCACACTGAGCTGGCATTGTATGGAGGGGCAGACACACAACAAAGCACACAGAGGAGCAAATCTCTCTGGCCCTGACGATCCTGTGAGGAACGCAGAGGGACTGGGATGCAGAGTAACTGGGCAAGCGCTCATTTAGGAAGGATGGTCCAGGTGGACATTCTGAGACGGTGACATCCAGAGACCTAAGTGATGAGAAAGGGAGGGCTCTCAAGGGAGATGAGAGAGTGAGAGCAGGGCAAGCGGCCTGAGGCATGTTTGAAGGATAAGAGGAAGACCACTGTGGCGACAGCAGGGCAAACAGGTACGTGTGAGCTGCGACTTTATTCCAAATGGGAGTGTTATGTACTCTTGCTGCGCTTCCGGGGCCAGCCCAGATTGAAGCCAGTGGCAGAGGTCCGGTCTGGAGTGCAAAGGAAAGTGGTATGAACCGGGGCAGCAATAAAGATGGAGAGAAGTGCTCAGATTCTAGATAATTTGGGGTGATCGGATGATCAGGACTTGTTCGTGGTCTTGATAGAGGGAAAAGGGGAGAAATAGGGTTACATCTGGGTCTCGGGTCTGAGTATATGAGTGATTGGTGGTGCCAATTTCCAAGATCAGAAAACCAATTATTTTGTAAATCGTCTGTAAAGATGAGACGTAAGTCCATGCACTGAGCTTATCTCTGCAGGTTCAGAGCACGTCCCTCCCCTCCCCTGCCCCAGCCTCTCTGGAAGAAGTGTTTAGAGAGGCTGCATGGCAAGGGGCTTCTTGGGTCAGAACTTCGCTTTGCGAGTGACAGAAACGCAACTCCCACTCCCATAGGCAGAATCCAAGGAGTTACCGTGGGGAGCTGCTGGGTCTGCTCTGCTCTGCTTCTCACAGGGCGGCGCATCCATTCTCACTGCAGACCCGCTCCTTCCCCAAGCAGGAGACACTGAGTCCTCCCGATTTTTTAAAATATATTTTTTTATTTCAGGGAGGAAGGGAGAGGGGGAGAAAGATAGAAACATCAATGAGAAAAGAGAATCGTTGATCAGCTGCCTCCTACACACAGTGGGGATCAAGCCCGCAACCCAGGCATGTGCCCCAATTGGGAATCGAACCATGACCAAATGGAACCATGACCTCCTGGTTCATAGGTCAACACTCAACCATTGAGCCACACCGGCCAGCAGGGCCCTCCTGATTTTTTAAAAACAGAGATCAGCCCTGGCAGGGTAGCTTAGTTGGTTAGAATGTCGTCCTGATACGCCAACCGATACAACAAATCGATGTTTCTCTCTTTTCCTCTCTCTCTCAAGTCAATAAATAAAATTTTTTTAATTTTTAATTTTTTTCTCATTAGTAGGGCTGGCTTGACCACCTTTAGCCTAAAAATATGATAATAAAGTTTGTGAAGAGGAAAAAGACTATCCCAAAAGCACCTATATATTTTTTAAAGTTATTCTAAAAAGTAATCATATATAAAAGCAATAAAATATCTAAAACAGAAATAATAAAATATTAAAAAAATTCATAATAGCATCCTCTACATTTTTATATCCTATCACGTCCAAGAAAGACTGACTCTTTCATTTCCAGTTGAAAAACTTGGAGGACTTTAGTTGCCTAGGTTTGAATTATGTGCCACCCTTGGGCCAGTGAACAATGGCTGGGGGTGGGGTGGGGCATAAGAACATAGGAGCTCACACAGTGGTCACAGGGCTGTAGGAGCTAAGGGAAGGGTGTGACTCCCCAGAGAAGGGAAGGATGCTGAGCAGATAATGGTCCCCAAGTCTCTTGCACAGTATGTCAGCTGAATTCCCTGATCAGAGAGAAGGAAGGGAGCCGTGAGGACAAGGAAAAATTTAACAAAACGTTGGAAAGCTGAGTAGTTATCACTTGGCGACCCAGGAGGAACAGCCAGAGAAAAGCCCATGGCCCCAATAGGCATCTACTGAGAACAAAGGACAAAAAACCTTGTCCCAACAGAGAAAACGATGAGGCTTTGGCAGAGTTTGTCTGTCTGTGAGAGGCTGGAAGCGCAGACTCTAGAGTGGTTGGTGGGGATCTAGCTGAGCCCAACTCTAAAATCTGGTAAAAGTTTGAGGAAAAATCTATGTCCTCAGAGACTGGGGTTGCCAGATGGAAGCTGAATGGCAGATCAGACAAAGGAGCAGGAGTCAATGAGCCGGAGGCTTTCTAGCCACTCACAAGTTGTGCAGCGTTGGGTAAATTAGATTTCACATCCCCCAGCCTCAGTTTGCTCAGATTTAAAATGGTGAATGTGTAAAATAATGTATACATGAGGGTGCCTCTCTCACACAAGGCCAAGTGAGGAGTAGATGAGGTAATGCGTGTAAAATAGCTGCTACAGCGCCTGCCACAGAGCTAGGTCCTGTTCATTGGGAGCATTATCTGCTCAGTAATGTTATCCACTATTTTCATTACTACTACAGAGGTGAGTAGGTCAAAGGGAGTCCCTCTAACTTTTGAGTGCCTTTAAGAGTCTCAGCTTTTATTTGTGGTCACTGCAGCCACCTGGGCAATAGTGATAGAAGCTCTACTTTCCGATCACCTCTATGTGCCAGGCACTCTGCTAGGTACTCTACTTGCATTATCTCATTTTCCCACAAAGCAGTGATTTGAGATAGTGTATCAGTTAGCTTCCGCTGTGTAATAAATCACCCCAACATTTATGACTTAAAACAACAACCACTCATTAAGCTCATGATTCTGTGGTTCAGGCTGTCCTTCTGGTCTTGGCTGAGCTCACTCATGCAGCTGCAGTCAGCTGCTAGTCAGTTAAGTGGCTCCACTTCTGGGAGTTGCCTGGCTGTCATCTAGGTGATGAGGGTGACTGAGCCATGTGTCTCTCTTCATCCAGCAGGACAGCCCAAGCTTTTTCACACAGCAGCTGGGCAGGGTTCCAAGAGAACAAAAGAAAGCATGTAAGGCCCCTTGAGGCTCAGGCTCAGAACTGGCACTGGCACTTCTACCACATTCTGTTGGCCAGCGTTAGTCACAAGGCCATCCCAGATTCAAGGGGATGGGAGAAGCTGCAATGTGATATCCCCATGGGGCATGCTCAGAGAGGGGTGGAGCAGTGTGGCCACGTTTGCAACCTACCACAGACAGGTGCCAGTATCACTGCCACTTCACATATGATAAAATGGAGACTCAAAGAGGTAAAAATGCCTTGCCCAAGTTATGCAGCTAGTAAATGGAAGAGGCAGGATTCGAACTCAGGGGTCTCCATGCTTGACTGCATTATGACATTCAAACCCATGCTCTTGGGGTAACTGGCAGGGTCATTGTCAACTACAGTTCCAAATAGCCCAACCTAACAGGCATCAGAGAGCTTGGCTGAGATGAAGGCCAGGCAGGAGCAGATAAAAAGTTGAGGCTGAGGCAGGTCGGAACCAGGGGATTCAGATGGAGCCTGTGGTCATGGCAAGGATGCTGGTTTTGTGCTGTGACTTCAGCCTGCCTCACAAAGCCACAGAACTCAACGGGACAGGCCAGAGCTGACCCCTTCCAGGCAGAAACCTTGCGGGGGGGCTCTCATATTGGCAGGGTCCAATTGTGAGCCCCCCCACCCCACCCCTGTGAGTGAGCTCCAGGCCATGGGAGGTGACAGTGCAGGCCAAGAGATCAAAGAGGTGTCACAGGGTGAGAGAAGGGTCCGTCCTCTCAAAAGCACTCTGAGATATCTCTGCCTGAGATATCACCAAGGGTGAGCAGAGGGCACTGGGCTGGAGCTGAGACTGCCCCACCTCCTCACCTCCGCTGTGACCAGCCCCTCCCCCACAGAGGCACCAGAGCCAGGAGCACAGCTGTGCCCAGCCAAGCTGCCGGGTGCCAAGACGGGCCTGGCGGGCTCCCTCTCATCTGTCTCTCTTTAGCAGGAACAAATGGGAATGAGGGAATCAATTAACAAGGCTCCTTAGCCAAATGACTGCTGCTCCCTCCTTCCCCAGCCTGTTAACCCTTTGCTTCCGGGGCTGGGAAGGGCTGCCCTGGCTTGCCAACCATGCTCACCCCTGGAGCCCACAGCTGGATTCTGTGCTTCTGCCTTGTCTGTGCCAAATGCCAGTGGCAGCTGCCAAGCTGACGAACCAGAGCCAGAAACACAGACACCTCCATTCTACCAGGGCAGAATTTGGGGCCAGTCTCAAAGGATACTCAGGAACTCTGGCCCACAGAGAAGGGCCGGCCCTTTCTTATCTTTCCAGAGACCTGGGCCCTCTCCTGGATCAAAAAGCCCAGAACAGAAGCAACAGGTCTAACAGCAGCGTTCAGACTGGGAGGGTGGGTCCTGGCTGAGCTCTACCTGGGGCCCACTGGGTCTGGGGAAGGTAGGGGCCCAGGGACAGGGCGGGATGCATCAGGCCACATTCAGTAAGCCCTGACTACTCTAACTGAAGAAGCAAATGGGCAGTGCTAAGGATTCTCTCTAAGGAATTCAGAAAGGCAACTGTGGGGGCCTAGAAGTCCAAAGTTGTTAAGAGTCCTGGGTTTGAGTCCCAGCTCAACAGCTGACGCAGAGCCTGATGACATTTTGAATAATTAGTCAATAGGCCACTCTTTCTCCCACCCACTCTCACCAAATGCCTTTACTTGTTCCCAGGGGTCTTCCCCTCGAGCCTAGGCTGCTGGGCTTCAGTCTTAAGCCGCTCTAACACAATTCAGGGGGTGCCATCATAGCCTGTCAGGGCCTGAGACGTATGTCAGCTCAACCACCCATTCATCCATTTCACAGATGGACGTGAGTGCCTTCCGTGTATCCGACACTGTTCTGGGCACAGTGAACAAGCAGACATGGGCCCTGCCTTGGGCAGGATGAGGGTGAGGACCACTCGGTGACAGCACTCAGCCATTCACTCGTGGATTGTCCAGCAGGAATGAGGCTGCCTGTGCCCTGAGTCCTGCCTCAGCACCTCCTGGGTTATCCAGTGGGCACAGCCCCCCGTGCCTGGCTTCAATCCCCTGACACTGGTTGTGAGCCTCCTGAGTGATGATGGGCCCCAGACAAGCAGAGGGGTGATGAGCAATGGAGGAGAGACTTGGGCAAGGTGGAGCTGGGTGGAGCCAGCTGGAGACTGCCCAGTAAGCCAAAGAAGCTCCGGGGCTGTGCCCTCACAGGCGGGTTATAGCCAGACTTCCTCCCCTCCCTTCAGGGCATTGGCCAGTTCCTCTTCTTCCACTGCAGCAGGGGATCTGGGCTGCTGGAAATCCAGAGCCTTGCCTTAGTCCCCAGTTCAAAATGCTCAGGCCAGGGCTCTGATTGGTCCATTTGAATCATTTGTCCATCCCTGAGCGATCAACTCTGTTCAGGAGGGTGGGATCTGTAAAAGATGGCAGCTCCGTTCCAAAAGTGGGGTGAGCATGGGGTGGGAGGAAAGGCTCCCTGAAGACAAGGCCACAGATGCCCACCACGCTGGCCTTGGGAACTGGCGATACACTGAGCTGATAAGAGTGCCGACCCCTCTGGAGGGTTAAAGTAGATCGCTCAGATGTGAGTGCTCAGCACACAGCGGGTACTGAAGAAATGGGAATCAGGTTTGACCTGGGACCTCTCTGGCTTTAGTCGCCCCCCTCTAAAGTGGGGGTATCCTGGCTAATTTCCCCAGCCCTGATGTCCCAGGATCCCATGGCCCAGAGCCTCCATGACATGTGTGAGTGATCAGAGACCCTCCCTTCAGAGGTCAAGAGCTCTCTTCTTTCCTCAGTCTGCCTCTTGCTGCTTTCCCCCTCCCCCATGCCTGGCCCCCTACCCCTGTGACTGCCCCTTCCCTCTGCGGCTCTGCCTGGTGTCCCGGGGAAGAGCACATATAGGCGGCCCAGAGCTTGACAACCAGAGCTCAGATACCAGTAGATCTGTCAGTTATAGGCTGGATGATCCTGACCAGGTTCCTAATCCTTCTGAGCCTAAGTTTCCTCACCTGTGACCATGGAGTTGATAACAATAGAACCTCCCTCATGGGTCATTGTGTATATGGCCATTAGCTATTCGCGTTATTATGGCTGTTGTCTCCTGCTCCACCCTATTGCGGAAACAGCACGGATGGGTAGGAGCTGAGCACTGGAGACGGAGCGGGGCACCAGACTGACTGCCGCCTTCCCAGCCTCCTTGAGCTCCCCACCTGGTGGAGGCAGACACAGCTTCAGTGCAGTGGGCCAGGGCCACCCTCTAGGGAAGCCTGGGGGGCCCTGTGGCCACAGAAGGGGCCCAACGCTACAGAGGGAGGCCAGGGCAAGCTGCCCGGGCAGGGGATGGCTGGAAGGCAGCACAAGTGGGCTGGGTGAAGGAGGCTCAGGGTGGGGGTTCCAAGCAGAGGGGCCAACAGTACAGGAAACTCACCGTCAGGGCTGGCGGGAGACACGGGCTGGTCTTGGGTAATTCTGGTAGAGGGGTCGAGACAGGACTCAGTGCCTGCCTCTCACTGGACTGTGTGCCTGGGTGCGACTTTGTGTGATTGCCTGGGGCTGTGTATGTACATGTGTGGCTGCGTGAGGGAGAGTTTTTGTGGGTTAATCTCTGTGTAGGACTGTGTAAAATATTGTGAGTTTGAAGGGGGGTGCTGGGGGTGCCTTTTTGAGACAGTTTAGGGTGTGGTCACTGTGGGTAAAGTTGTGTGGCTGTGATTGTGTGTCCACGGACGTCCCTAAGCTGTAGCTATGTGGCTGGCGGGCTGTGACCAGGAGTGTCTGTTGGTCTGGTGTGCATATGTTTATATGTGTGTGTAGGTATGCATCTGTGTGTATGTGTATCATGCATGCGTGTCTTTGTGTAGGTGTGTGTGTGGATGTGTGTGAGACACATGTGTACTGCTGTCTGTGAAGTCCGCTATGAGAGCTGCTCCCCCTCTTCAGACCCTGCTGTAGACAATTCTCTCTCTCTCTCTCTCTCTCTCTCTCTCTCTCTCTCTGGGCTGGGAGGGGTGGCTGCCCGTGGCTGCCACAGCCAGTCAGAACTTGCTAATTTGCATGTTAATGAAGCTTGGGGAGCTCTCCAGCTCGAGACTGACAGGAGCCCCGGTGCCCCCCCACATCCTCCCCTGACAAGCCTGGGAGGGGGAAGAGGGGAGGGCTGAGAACCAGCAGAGGAAAGAGGAGGCGGAGGCTCTGGGCTGAAGCTCCCCTTTCTCTCTCTTTCTCTCTCCCACCCTGTGCAGGCCCCAGGCCCCACCACATGGCTGCCTGCCCCTCAGCCCCCTGCACCCACCCTCCTAGACTGAGCTGAGGGAGAGAGGGCGGGGGCAGAGCCCTGGGGTGAGGGCAGAGCCCTGGGGTGAGGGCAGAACAGGCTGCACAGGGTTCCCCGTGAGGTGAGGCTGGGCTGCCCATCCCCTGCCTTATATGGAGCGCCCAGAAAGTCACCTGGGGCACCCACCGTGGGGCAGATGCCCTGGAATGGGCATCTGAGAGCAGGTTGGTGTCACACAGACAGTCAGCATCTCTCTCCTGCCCCCTGCACTGGACTTCAGCACAGGGCCCTTCACCCTGCCCCCAAGAAAGAGGGCTCAATCCAGGTGTGACCAGGGCTCCTGCCCAGGAAGGGAGAGAGGGGGACAGGGTGGGGACAGGGTTGGACATGAAGACTGGAGACAAGATGTGTGGGGAGACTGGGGTAGAAATGGAGAGTGCCTGCCCCCAGAGGGCTGTGCCTCCAAGGAGAGGAGGGGGTGGCAGGTGGGAGCGTGGAGCCCTTCCCATTTCCATCAACAGGTCAGCCCTGGTTGTGCACTGTCTCCTGCTCAGTCCCCTATCCCCATCCACATTCATATCTGGTCCCAGATCCTTCACCTTCCTGTCCCCCACACCCCTCCTGCCCCAGCCTTCCTCCCCTCCTTCCTTTCTTAATCAGCCACATCCCACTGGAGGCTGGGCTCTCTGGGGAGCCCTCAGCAGCTGGCTCCTCAAAACACTGTCTGGTTTTGTCTCAGAGGTATGTCCTCTGCCTTTGCAGAGAGCGTCTGGGCTGGGGGCCCGTCTCCTGCTGCTTCAGCGTGAACCCCAGTGGGCATTTTCCGCCCTCCTTTGCCTTTCCTTCTCCTTCATTTAGGCCCTGGTCTGGCCTGCTGCCTCCCTGACTCTGGGCCTGGGCCTCCATCCCTCATTCTTTTCCCCAAATGCTCAAATATTCCCATTCTCTCTCTCTCTCTCTCTCTCTCTCTCTCTCCCTTGCCCTGTAGATCTCTGGGCACCTGCCCCTGCCCCATTCGCCCACCCCCACCCCCTGTGGCCAGGCCTAGTCCCCAGATGTGCCCTGGCCAGAGCTGAGAGGCAGAAAGGTGAAGCCCCCCAGGCCCTGGGTCTCTGCAGGTGAGAGGAGAGGCAGGCAGTTGCTGGTGTTAATTGCAGGAGGATGTCTGGCAGAAATAAGGTGGTTTTTCTGCTTCAGTGATGACTGTTACAATCAAATTGTCCACAGACAATTAGCAGAGTGGGAGAAATAAGAATTAGATTTCTAATTATTTTCCCAGTAAAAGCCTCCCTGGACCCCGTGGGTGAGGGGGAAGGGCTTCTCGGTGGAGCCCACAGGCGCTTGCACGGGTCTAGCATCCATGGGCGGGGAGGGCCCGAGTAGGAGTTCCCAAGAGGGTTAGGAAGGGGCAAACCTGGCTGAGGCACGGGTTCTGGAAAGAGCTGGAAATCTGGGTCCCAGAACTAGCCTTGATGCTAACTTGCTGTCCCCTCCCATCAGCCTCAGTTTGCTCATTCTGAAATGGGGGAATAATCTATCCCAGGCAGTAGACTCAGGGAGTTGAGGAGGTGAAATGGCAAAGTGCCTGACAGGCACCGGCACAGGGTAGGGTCTTGCTGGGCCCCAAGCTCACCCACACCTGCGTGGATGTGCCAGCTCACACACACACTCTCCTTCCACACCCCGCTGCCTCCCGGACATGCGGGTCTGTGTCAGTGACAGAGGATGGGGACTCCTGGGGAAGAGGAGCTGAACCCACAAAGAGACTAAGTCTGAGCAAACGCCTCTCCCTGACCTGCATGAGCCTGTTTCCCCATCTGTCAAATGTGGGTAAGGATGGTGCCTCCTGCCTGGGGTCGCAGTGAGCGTGCAACGACACATAGGAGAAGGGCATACCTCGTGCCTGGCACACGGCGTGGGCTCAGTAAACACTGTTAGTGGTGGAACTACTCTCTCAGGTGTCCGGCCCAGGTCTGTGAGGCTGACGAGGGAAGAGGGGCCGTTCAGGAGGAAGCCAGTGTAGGAAGCTGAGGGAAGGATGAAGGAATACTTATCAACCCGACTAAGCACAGGGCTCTGGGCTCACCAGACTCAGCCTTTGTCAGGGGCCACGGACACCCAGAGAGACACACAGAAGACCAAGCACAGAAACGCCGATGGGCTGAGCAGAACAGTCCTGGGTTTGTGTCTGGGCTGTGCCCTTTCTAGCTGGTCCACTTCCCCTCTGTGAACCTCAGTGTTCTTCTCTGTGAAGTGGGGGGAATGTAAGTGGCTTCCTCCCTGGGTTGTTCTGAGGCTGTGACAATGCCTCCAGCAGGGGCAGGAGGGCTGCTGGCACAATCGCTCCGACTCGAACACCGGCACCCACCTGTCCTGCACACAGACTCGGGGCCCATAGATGGGAGCCCCTGGGCCACGCGGGCCTTTAGGCCTGACTCCACATGGAGAGGAGGGAAAACCTCGCTCACTCA
>NW_005871085.1:2015748-2025580 GCF_000147115.1 Myotis lucifugus
AGGTCAGGTCTCCAGCCCGGGTGCTGGGCTATGTAAATGTGGTATTTCCTGCCTCATCATCAGCCTGCCTGCTTGGCTCACATTTAATTTGATCCATGGCAGCACCTCTCTGGAGCCACTCATCAAAGCTGGGAGACAATTAGGTGAATGTCAGGGTGGCCTAGGCTCCAGGGGCGACAAGGCCTGGGGCTGGGGCCATGAGGAGTGGGGGCAGGGACTTGGCTGCAACTTTCATCTCCCTCGAGGCCTGTCCATACTCAGGGCCAATGCCCGTTGGGTGGCCAGAAGCCTGGACTGTCCCAGGCACCCGTCTGCCCAGCACCGGCTGTTCTGAGGGGCTTGTCCGCCACTTCTGCAATGGAGGCAGAGCTTGGCAGGTCCGCCTCCCAGCCCCCAGGTCCCAGAAAGCAAAGGGCCAGGGCATCTGTGTGGCTGCAGGTAGGTGGACTCCTGTGCTGGATTTAGGAGAGGGTCCTAGAGGGGCTGGCTCAGGGTCCCCTAAGAACAGCACACATTCTTTCCCCAGGCGCTCCCCAGCCCCGCCCACATCCGCCCAGGAGGGGGCCTCTACTGAGGGGGCCTCCCCTGAGCCTAAGCCCAGCCTTTCATCCTTCCTCTCTGTCTCTCTTCCGCTCCTTGTCTTTATTTCTGATGATCTTTATGTGTCTCTAACCTCTCTGCCTCTTTTTCTAACCTCATCTCTTTACTCCCCAATCTCTCCCTTTTGCTGTCTTACACTTGCACCTCCACCCCCACAATGTCCCTGAGATCTTCTAGCTTCAACTACTGTAATTCCCCATCTCCCCCTCCATGGCTTCCTCACAGCCCTGCCCCAATGGCTCACCTAGGGGTGCCTTCTAGGCACATCCCAACTGCCACCCCCAGTCCCGATTCCTCCCACTGCCCCCCTCCAGGGACCCCCTGACTCTCCTTCTCTAATGGTTCCTTCCTGTCAGCTATCAACATATTCAAGTTTGTTCCCTCTTTTAAGAAAACAACAAGAAGAAGAATATGTAAAGAAACATTCTCCGTTGACAGCCCAACCTCTCACCAGAGCCATCTCTCCTTCCATCCAGGAAAGCCTCTGGGAGAGTTGTCTACATTTGCTCCTTAACCCACTCCAAGCTGCCTTCTACACCCCTCATACCCTGGAAACCATCCTCACCAAGGTCTCCAGCAGCCTTCTTGTCACTAAATCCCGTGGTCACACCTCATCTGGATGCCGGGACAGTGTCAGGCACAACTGACCTGTCCTCTGGCCTGGCTTTCCTGTGCTCCCATGACGCCTCCTGGATTTGCCCCACATCTCTCACTGGCACCTTCTTGGACTCGGCCTCCGCCCTTGCTCACAAGGCTGCCCTCCAGAGCTCTGTCCCGGATCCCCTTCCCCATTCCCCTTTCACATGACCCCTGAGTCATGCAATCCACGCCCGAGGCCTCGGTCACCATCTGTGTGCCTACATTTCTGATCTGCTCCAGCCCCAGTTCCTTCTGAGCTTGGGACCCCACTATCCACCGGCTCTTGGCCCCTCCCTGTGTGTTCCATGGTATCTCAAACCCAATGTGACCCAAACCAAGCTTTCCCTCTGACCCCACACCGCTCCTCCTCTTGGGCTCCCCAACTTGATGCCTGGTGCCTCCTGCCCCAGTTTCCCAAGCCAGAAACCTGGGCCCTCTTCTCCCACCACAACCACACAGGGGGTGCTGATGGACTGTGGATGCGTCAATTCTGCCCCCAAAACACATCCTCTCTAGGCCTTGAAAGTCCACCCTCACCTTCCCCATCCTCCCCAGACAGAGCCACGTAAGCCAGGATGTTCTCATTGTTCCTTGGAGGCATGTACGCTTTTCTACCTCCAGGTGTGTTTACTCATTCTTGTCCCCACGTAGAACAGTCCTTCTCTTCTTTGCCTGTCCAAATCCAGCTTGCCCTCCTCCAGAGCCTCCATCCATCCCCCTCCAACCGGCAGGACCTCCTCTCACCCTAAACTCCTGGACCTTTCTTGTCTGGTTCATGCCTGGACATACAGCATCACCCCCAACTTTTCTCCTTCATACATGGATTCCTACATTTCCCAGGCTCCTTGCTGGCAAGTGGGCCATGTGACTGCTCCTGACCAATGAGCTGTGGGCAGAGGTAAAAGGGTCACTCCAGCTGCTACAGCAACCAAAAAAGCCTCTTTTGAGATGGTGGGTCTTCAAGATCAAAGCAGCATGGAAAGCTGAGTCAGCCCTGAGAGATGCCTGGACCTGCAGCAGAATTTCCATAAGCAAACAATGAACTCTTGTTGTGTTCATCCATTGAGATTTAGGGGTTGTTTGTTTGTAAGGCATGGCCTCTCTTATCCTAATACAGCCCTTTCTGTGCGCTATTTCCCCATTTCTCGTCAGAGGATAACCATCGGCTCCTCACAGGGTGGTGGTGAAGATTAATTATTAAAAGGTCCACACTGAGTCCCTGAGTGCCTACTGCATACCAGGCTTGTGGGGAAGCGCCTGACTGTCAGATGCCTGGTTGGGTGGGTGTTATAAACTGAATGTTTGTGTCAGGCCAAAATCCATGGTAAAGCCATAATCCCCAATGTGATGGTGTGTGTGGGGGGGGCCCTGGGAGGTGATTAGGTTTGGATGAGATCATGAGGTGGGCCTCCACGATTATAGTAGTGTCCTTAGGAAAAAAGGAAGAGACCAGAGCACTTGCTCTGACATGGGAAGGAAAATGGAAAAGGGAACCAGAAAGTGTTCTCACTAGGAACCTTGATCTCGGACTTCCCAGCCTCCAGATCGGTGAGAAATAAGTGTTTGCTGTTTAAGCCACCCGGTCCATTTGTTATAGCAGCCCAAACAGACAGACAGCGAGTTCCATGTATTAGAGAGAACAGGAGAGAGCTGTGTTCAGATGCTCGGGTTGGGCACTAAACAATTGGTGGTGGACACTGACAATGATTATAAAGTGGAAGTTGCCCTCTGGAATTATGACTCCCCCTTCTGTTTTGAACCCACTGGTACATATGGAGACTGGTTTTGCTGCTAGAAGAATTGGGAGCAGGACTCTGAAAAAGGGCACAGGAGAAAAAGGAACAATGGCTATCATATCATAATAACCCTATATAATAAAAGGCTAATATGCAAATAGACCAAACGGCAGAACGACCAGTCACAATGACACGCACTGACCACCAGGGGGTAGACGCTCAACACAGGAGCTGCCCCCTGGTGGTCAGTGCGCTCCCATAGGGAGAGTGCCGCTCAGCCAGAAGCCCTGAGCTGGGCCCACGGCTGGCGAGCGCAGTGGTGGTGGCAGGAGCCTCTCCCGCCTCCATGGCAGTGCTAAGGATGTCCAACTGCTGGCTTAGGTCCGAGGGGAGTGGGCCTAAGCTGTAAGTCAGACATCCCCCAAGGGCTCCTGGACTGTGAGAGGGTGCAGGCCAGGCTGAGGGACCCTCCCCCGAAGTGCACAAATTTCGTGCACCGGGCCTCTAGTAATATCAGGAAATACTCACATCCTGCGGCTATGTGCCTGGTATTGCTCCAAGCACTTTACTTATATTTGTTCATTTATTTCTCACAACTTCAGCCCTATGAGGTAGATACCATCATTCCCATTTTACAGATTAGAACATTGAGGCAAAGGTAAAGTAAGTAAGCTACCTAACATCATGTGGCTTATAAATAGCAAAGACAGGATTTAAATATGGACAGTCTGACTTCAGAATTGCTCTTCAACCCTCCATTGTGTGGGTTCCTGGAAGAAGGGCAGTGGGGGGCACCTCCCCAGCACAGCACCTGGATTGGATTTGAGCTTTCAGAGTGAGAGCGAGGGCAGGAGCTGAAGAAACTGATTTCATGAGAGTGTTTGAGAGACAATGATATGCACTAACACAGCTCTTTGGGGCCCAGATGACAAGACACAGAGTTGAGTAGGAACACATTTTCCTCCACCCTTTACCCCTTTCATCCCTCTACCCCAATCCTGCCTCCTTGACCTTGATGCATAGCCCAGACTGCTCTGGTATCCAAAGAGCAGGGGACTTGGAGAGCAGCCAGAGGCCACCCCTTTGGCCTAGACCAGTGGTCGGCAAACTCATTAGTCAACAGAGCCAAATATCAACAGTACAACGATTGAAATTTCTTTTGAGAGCCAAATTTTTTAAACTTAAACTATATAGGTAGGTACATTGTTATTAACCTACCTATATAGTTTAAGTACTGTTGATATTTGGCGCCTCCCCTGCACTGCGTATCCCTCGGCCCGCCTGCGCCGTGTCTCCCATCGCCCGACCAACCGACCGACCGACACCCCGCACTTCTTCTAACGCCACTTCTTCAAAATAGACTCGCCCAGGCCGAAAACCGACTTCTGCGCATGGGCCACGAAGTTTCAATCGCACTGTACGTGCACGCCCGCACGTGGTATTTTGTGGAAGAGCCACACTCAAGGGGCCAAAGAGCCGCATGTGGCTCGCGAGCCGCGGTTTGCCAACCACTGGCCTAGACTGGTAGTTCATGAGGGGAGGGATGGTGAGGAGGATTTTCCAAACATGTTCAGGGGTGGCAGATGTTCATGAGCACGAGTTTGAGCAGAACCAGGATGGAAGAATGGATGGGCTCCTGTAGTGAAAGGCAGTTTGTGGGCCCCTGTGAGACCCTAACCCTGGAGCCTGCTGGAAATGGCTGGCAGTGAGCATGTAGCGACTCAGACAGAGCTGGAGCCATTTAAATGCAAATGTAATCTCATCTGTGCTCAGAGGTCCTTCAGCCCTGTGACGACACATCATGTCACAGGTAGTAACTCATCTAATTCTTACATCAAACCATTTTGTAGATGAAAACACCAAGGATCAGAGAAGCTGACTGCCCAAAGTCATTCAGCCATTAGGCAAGAGAGTCTGGCAAACCACAGAGCTCCTGCACTGTCCACATCTCCAGCTGCCCCCAAATGCCAGCCCTCCTGAGAGAATGCCCCCTGTCTTCAGGGATGCCTCCTCCTGGGGACCAGGTTCTTCAGGTCTCCAGCAGCTGGCAGAGGTCTGTCTACCAGGGCAAGCCACTGCCTCACCCGCCCACCCGTGTGCTAGGGACAGAAGGGGGACTTTATGTGCAATCTGCCCGACTCTCCAGAAAGCACTTAGGTTTATGATGTGCATGAAATTGATCACCAGTTGGCGCAGCCCCCGCTCACTCATTGCCAGCCCAACGCTGGCAGGAGACTGTCCCCCAAACCCCCACCCCCTTCAAGGAGCATCAAAGCCGCCTGCCAAGGCCCCTTGTGAGGGTCTTTCCTCACTAACAAGTGTAGAGTGGAGCGGGGAGCTCTGCCCAAAGGCCTTTCCACAGCGTACATACCCCCGCCCCATGGTAGTTAAATAGCTCCGTGTTTTATGCCAATTCCAGCCTCTTCTGCTTCCTCTCTAACGAGCTGATGCTTTCAAAGGCCCCACTAATTGGTGTTTGTGCCTCGCACACCACACTTTGATAGTCACTTAGGACGTGGGTCCACCCGTTACACCCGTACAGGAGGTGGCTCACCTCGCTGCACCAGGATGTCCTGTCTCATGTGCCTTATGTCTGTGTGCACATGCGAAAGTTCCTGTGTGCCTTGTTTCATATGTGGAGGACATGTGTCTGTATGGACACACTATGTGCACATGTGTGTATAGATGCTCTTTTGAGGTGATTGCTTACATACCTATTTTGTCAGTGCACGGGCATGGGTGAATGCTACCATCTGTGCACAAGGGTATGTATTTGTGTGTGTGCACCTATGTTCCTGGGTGTGTGTGTTTCTGTGCATGTGATAGAGCCTGTGTATTTAAGCATGCACTCATGTGCTTTGCATGTTTGTACGTGGACATCTAGCAGGCACGTGCATGTGACTTTTTGCAAAGTGCGTATTCATGTCCAAGTGCATCTGTGGAGTGTGGGTGTGTATATCTAAGCACAGGGCAGGGCAGGAATGTGCATGTAGGCTAGATATGGAGGGAAGAGGATCTCTGGTTGGGGGATATATGTGTATGTGGCATGCATGGACTTGGGTATTTGTACATGATGTGTGACCCAAAGGTGTAATGTAGCAGTCCAAGGCCCGTGGGCTTTAGGTGTGATCCTGGCCCTGCCATTTTCTAGCTGTGTGACTTTGGGATAATCACTCAACCTCTCTAATCTTCAGTTTTCTCATCTGTAAAATGGAGGTAATAAAAGCATCTCCCTCATGTTGTGGTTGCATGGGCCCAATGGATACACGCACAGGGCTAGCAGGATGTGCAAGATGCGGGGAGTGTGCCTACCTGCAGGTGGGGAGTTCCTTCCCACCATCCCAGCCCCTCCTCTCCCAGGACCTGGTGGTACTGACCCTTTGTCTTGGCCTCAACAGGAAGCCAGCTGCCTGGCAGACCCCGTGGCACTTGGGGCAAGAACTGGTCAGGCCCAAGACACAGAGTAACAGTCTCAGATCTTTGTCTCATCCAATGTGAACTCACATGTCCATTACCTACCTTTGACAGGTGGGAAACTGAGGCCAATAAGTGGATGTGAGTTGGTGGCTGAGCTGGAACTTGCTGTCAGAGGACACGGCCTACAAGCAGGCTTACTTCCGAGGGAGGGGCGGGGCGCTTCAAGAGGATGGAGGAATACACACATTCCTGCACCCCAGGCACAAAATATACAAACCTGGAGCAAGAGGAATTCCTTGTCTATCCCTCAGCCTGGGTGTCTGCCTCCAGGGAGGGTTCAGACCAAGTACAAACAACCCCCGAGGAGCACAGCCCTGTCCTGTAAGCACAGCTCTAGTCTAACTCTATCCTTTACTCACTGAGAAACTGAGGCCCAGGCGGGAAAGGAGCCTGCTCAAAGCCATAGGACAGAAAAAAAGCTACAATAGAGGCCCTGGCACCCAGACCATGACTCTCGCCGCCTTGCTCTCAGTCACCACACTGCCAGGCAATTGACACTGACCAGGCTGGGGCATCACGGGGCAGCGGCAGGGTACTCCCCATGGGCAGGTCATAGGGCCTTCAAACCACCTGGTGGTCAGCCTGAAGGGTCCACTGTGTCCCTATTGGGGAAACGTGACCTCCTGCACTGCCCCCACCTAAGGTTGCAACCAGTATGTGCTACTTTTTCATATTTATGTTATTTTTTAACTTGAAAAAAAATCACAGCCAGCAGCACTGCAACCTCCCCAGTTGACACTGCCACTCTCATTAGCGCCATCCTCCCCCAGAGTCATCACTGTCACCAGCATCAGAGTGTGGCTGCCACCACCACTAACTCCCACCCCGTAAGCTGTCCTTACCCTCAGCCCTTAATAAACGTCTCTGACATGGCTCTAGGATGAACAAAAATGGTCTTTCCCCACCGTTTGCATTTCATCTCTCCTCCCACCCCCATGCTCATTCCAGAATCTTGTAACCAAAGCCCTCCCCAAATCAGCATCCCTCCCTGCTCCCCTGCTCCCCTGCTCCCAAGGGCCCCTGGCTGGCCTCTCCTGCAGAAACCTCAGGCTGGGGTTTGGCCCTGAAGCCTCACTGGGGATGGGCAGCCATGGGGGGAGCCAGGAAGGCAGGAGGGCCAGCGTCCCCCTCCTCAGGCCTGGCGTCCCACCCACCCAGCCGGCTGCCTGTCTGCCTTCCTGAGCTCATTAACTGCAGGTCACTGTTCAGCAGGAAAGACAAGGCGTGGGTTCTGCGGGCGTTCATTAGCCGTGAGAGGAACAGTGTGTGTGAAATTAGCAGTCACCTGAGGACCTCGATAATTTCATAATTAGGAGGCCTAATGGCTCCAGCTCTGGATGCCAAATGACTTAACCTCTTGTCTGCTGGGCACCGAACCCCCAGCCCAAGGCTGAGGGGAGGCCCTGAAGTACCCGCTCTGCTCCCGTCCCCCACTTCCTGTGGTCCAATCAAGTTCATCTCTACCCCCCAGTGCCCAGCACCAGTGTTGGCACAATAGGGGTGCAAAAGCAGTTAGTGAAACGAATGAATGAATGACAGAGCAGGTGTCTGAACGGCGAGTTTCAGCCCCCACTGCAGGTGCTCAGGGAGGAAGGCCTTGCATCTGCGTGAGTTGGTGTGGGGCTATGTGCATGCCTGTGTGTGTGTGTGTGTGTGTGTGTGTGTGTGTGTGTGTGTGTGCGCGTGCGCATACTCTTCTAAGAACCTTGTGTCCTTGTCCATGCTCACATCTGCTGCCTCCAGTGTGATGGGGCTCCAAGTGCCTCCCTTGAAGCCAGCCTCTCCTGGCACCACCTGAATCATGGGGGCTCCAAAATTTCTGAGCTGCCTGGCTCAGCCCCTGGAAGCCTAGGGACTTTGCCTTGGGAAACTGGCGCTAATAATGGAGTAAAGTCACACCCTTTAACATGGGGGGCGGGGCGGGTTGTGACAGTCTCCCAAGACCCCTGCCTTTCTAAGCCTGCTCCCCCTCCTCCCAAACTTCCCCTGGTCCTGAAGAGCGGGAAGGCTGAGGTGGTGGGTGGGGTCCACCGGGCTCCTGGCTGGCGTAGGCCTTCCCCAACCTGGGACAACTGGTTCCCAGCCTCCAATGACCCAGCCTCACACCCCTAATAGCAGAGCGGAAGTGGGGAGGAGGTAAGTGGGGTGGGAGGGGAGGAGAATGAAATGGGCGGAGAGGAGGTATGAGGAGAACAATAAAGGACTAGAGAGGGAGACCAGGAGGGGGAGGGGGAGGGGGAAGAGAGGGGGGTGGAAAAAGGATGGGAAGTCCCAAGGAGGTGAGAGAGAAGATAAGAGAGAGAAGAGGGGAGGGAATGGGAGAGGAGAGGCAAGGAGGCTGAGAGCATTATCAGCACTTAAAAAGCGAGCAGCTCAGTTCTTCTTTGGCACAAATAATGGCTTTTTATGAATAAATCATGTGTCAGACGCCTCCCAGGGAGTAGGCATGGAGGGGGGCGCGTCTGCTGGGCTCCATGGCTGGCGAGGGAAGGGCCAGTTGCAGACCCCCAGAAGCAGGGCTGTAGCCCCCTTTCTCCTGATAGGGCCCAGCCCAGGAGCTGTCTCTGGAATTGCCACTGGCCTGAGCCAGGCCACGCTCAGTCATTACTCTGAAGTGATCTCACTGCTCTCTGCTCAAGAGCCTGGCTCATCCCAGGGTGGGAATGTTCCCCTCCCCTCCCACAGCAGAGCGGCCCATAAGGCGCTCCTGGCAGGGGAACAGCAGCTCAGGTGCACGTGGAGAGGTCTGAGAGGTCTGCGCCAAGACAGTCAGACACATCCAGAGAGGAAGGCATGCAGCACACACCACTCACGCAGGCATGGACTCCTCAGCTCCGAGTGCACATGTGGGCACACCCAGAGATGGAGACACTGTCATTCTCAACACACACACACACACACGCATATGGGGCTACATTGACACACACAGACCTACACACACCAGCAGCCCACCCTCCGTCAAACAGGGTGGGAGCAGCTTTGCAGGCCATATGGAGCCCAGATCCAGCTGGGCTGCCCCAGATTCTGGTTGTGGGGTGGGGCCAGGGCATATGTCCCAGGGGAGGGTCCATCAGCCTCTATGTGCTCCCCACCCAGTAAGAACACCTACCACACCCCAGTGAGGTCTTGGCCCCCAACTGAGCCCTGAACCTGCACAGGTGCTGCTGGCTCAGAGCTCCTTTGCTCTTCTGCTCACAGCCACACACACACACACACACACACACACACACACACACACACACCCGCCCCGGAGACAGCAAGGGCCAGAGAGCTAGGGCATCAGAGGCACACTGTCTGGGCAAGAATCCTGGCTTTGTCCCTTCCAGTTGTATAACCTCTGAGAGTAATTCCAATCTTATTTGCTCCTCAAAACAAATCTG
>NW_005871085.1:2026378-2028376 GCF_000147115.1 Myotis lucifugus
CTCTCCCCTTTCTTCCTCATCTCCCCCTACCCAATCGCACCAACAAGTGACCCCTAGTCCCAGTGTCTCATTAATGTGAATAATCCTTTTCATCCTTTTCCCTCCCAACCCCCACTGCCTCCTCTTCTCTCCCTGACTTGAATTCCAGTCCAGCCCCTCTAGCCTGGCCCACTGACCTCCCCATTGTTTTTCCCCTCTGCCCATTTCCCTCCCCTTCCATCAGTTAACCTTTCCATCCCTGAATGTGGCCACACTAACCTGCTTTTGGTTCTGGAGCCACCCATGATCTCTTGTCTTTGGGTCTCTGATCATGCCGTTCCTCTCTCTGAAGCCCTTCCCTTCCCAATGCCAACTCGTCTTTTAAGGCTCAACTGAGACAATACTCCCTCCAGACATCTTCCCTGACTCCTCAAGCACGGGATAAATGTAGCTGTGCTATTTGTTCCCACAACACACCCCTGGCTCCTCCATTCATTATAGCTCTGATCTATCACCTATTTAATTATCTGTGTACCCCTCGAGCCTCTAAGTTTCTTGAGGCAGAGATTATACCTACGTTGCTCTCTATGGCAGCCCCAATGCTTGGTACAACACCTATTACAGCCCGGCTGGCATAGCTCAGTGGTTGAGCGTCGACCTATGAACCAGGTGGTCACAGTTTAACTCCGATCAGGGCACATGCCTGGGTTATGGGTTCAGTCCCCAGGGGATGCGGGGGGGGCATGCAGGAGGCAGCCAATTCTCTATCATCATTGATGTTTTTATCTCTCTCTCCCTCTCTGAAATCAATAAAAATATACTTAAAAAAAAAAACCTGTCACATGGCAAGTGCTCAATAAATCTCCCATGGAGGAATGAGTGAGTGGGAGGATGCAGGAGGAAAAGTTTACATACCTTTTCTCATTTACTCCTCACAAGAAAACCATGGGATGGGTGCTATTATCCTGTGATCTAGACCAGGAAAGCAAGGCTACAGAGATTTAAAACATGCCCAAGGTCATGGGCTGATAAAAAAACAACAAACCAAAACAAAACAACAGCAGGGAATGAATGGAATCAAATAGAAATGTATGTATCTTCAAAGGCTTCCTGTCCGCAACCCCACCCTGTTTTCCCAAGACATTTTCCCTTTCTGTTTTCTCATCTGTAAAATGGGAACAAAAGTCATACTAACACAGAACCTAACACTACAGGTTCTCAGTAAATATCTATGCCTTCTCTCCCAACTCTGAGGCTTATTCAGGGCAGAATTTCCCCAGGCCTGAAACTTCCAGCATGCACCAGAAACAGGTGCAGAGCTCCAGTCACAGCCCCAGCGGCCAAAACTCAGTAGGCGTTTAACCAATGTGTGTTGAGCAGACAGGCATCAGGGAATGCTGACACATTCTCAGACACAAAGCCACAATAGGGACTCAGACACTGGAACCCCCGCCCCAGGATCCCTGCCAGTTATCCTCCTCCCCCACCACTCCCCCTGCTAGCCCAAGGCGCGGGAAATATTTAAAACAATTTTATTCATGAAAATATGCTGTACAATGCACTCTACACGGCCTCGACACGGCACACACGCACACGCACACGCTGACTGACGGCACGGCCACGGTACACAGCCTACGAAATGCGCCAGGGACGCCGCGCCCACAGCCCGCCCCGACCCGACACTTATAAATATGGGAGAGAGGAGCCAGGACTGGCACGGAGAAAGGGGTGCTGGGGTTGGGGTGTGGATCCAGAGCTGAGGCCCGCTGGAGAGGCTGTGACCTGTTCTTGGGAGAGTGGGGGGTGAGGGGGGAGGGGTTGTAGGGACTGCAAAGAGCAACTGACTCCGAGAGAGAAGGGGAGAAGCTAGGATTGATTGACAAGGGTGGGAGGGAGCGGTTGAACCATGAGGGTGGAGGGTCAGAGGGGGTTTTAGGGCTAAGGACAGTTCGGGGTGCACAGCCAACAGGTAGCTGTGAGTGTGTTTTCTGGAAGGGGTTGCTGGCTTTCGGTGGGTAG